>NW_022326855.1:9287-21694 GCF_002776525.5 Piliocolobus tephrosceles | reverse complement strand
CAGCACATTTCCAGCTGTGGTCGCTACAGTGAAAGACTTCTGTTTGAGAGAAGTAGCGGGGAAAGTAAAGGGAACTCTGTGATGCACCTGATATACCAGCTCAGCCACAGTGACGGAGAGCACCAAGCAGACTCTTAGAGTCCCTGAGTCCAGGCCTAGGGGCTTGGTCAGCATTTCTGCACTTGCCCTGGGCCAAAGGTCGAGTCCCAGGCATTGCAGAATTTATCCCAAGCTAACTAAAGAGTCCTTGGGCTTTAAGTGAGAAATCGATGATGATTTGGCAGAACCCACCATGGGCCGGTGGTGTTGGCAGTCACAGACGAGGCACCTCTGCCTGCAGACAGGGGAAGGAAGAGTAGAAAATACTTTGTCTTATGTCCTAAGTGCCAGGTTAGCTACAGTAAAATAGAAGAGCAGGTAAACTGTGAAGATTCTGTGCTTTAATCTCTGGCTCCCAGATAGCATCTGTGGACCCGCTCATGACTAGGGGAACTTGCCGCCCTATAGGCAGAGACACAAACCTGGCTGGCTTTGCCATCTACTAATCACAGAGTCCCAGGGCTTTGAGTAAACTGATATGGTAGCCAGGTAGTGGCTACAGTGGGCCTTGGGTGAGACCAAGTTCTGTGCCTACGTCAGGTGTGAGCCAGCAGTCTCAGCGGTGGTGGCCACAGGGGTGCTTGTGTTACCCCAACCCCAGCTCCCCATGCCTCTGCACAGAAAGAGAGACTCTGCTGGTTTGAGAGAAAGTAAAGGAAGAGAACAAGAGTCTCTACTTGATAAATCAAGAGATTTTTTCTTGTTTTCTTTTTTCTTTTCTTTGTTTTGAGACGGAGTTTCACTCTTGTTGCCCAGGCTAGAGTGCAATGGCGTGATCTCAGCTCACCACAACCTCCGTCTCCCAGGTTCAAGCAATTCTCCTGCCTCAGCCTCCCTAGTAGCTGGGATTACAGGCATGTGCCACCACGCCCAACGAATTTTGTATTTTTAGTAGAGACAGGGTTTCTCTATGTTGGTCAGGCTGGTCTTGAACTCCCAACCTCAGGTGATATGTCTGCTTTGACCTCCCAAAGTGCTGGGATTACAGGCATGAGCCACCACACCCGGCCAAGAGAATTTTTCTTGATGCTAATCCAAGGCCACCAAGGCAGTACCCCTACGTGTTTGCATAAGGTACTGTGTTATCAGGCTTGGGACCCAAGTCTCTTTGAATACCTGGAAAGTGTCCCAAAAATAATGGGCACAAACAAGCCCAGACTGTGAAGACCACAATAAAGACTGTGCCCAGATATAGACGAACATCTACAAACATCAAGACCATCCAGGAAAACATGACCTCACCAAACAAGCTGAATAAGGCACCAGGGACCAATCCTGGAAAAACAGAGATATTTGACCTTTCATACAGGAAATCCAAAATAGCTGGTTGAGGTAATTCAAAGAAATGCAATATAACACAGAAGAAATTCAAAATTCTATCAGATGAATTTAACAATGAGATTGAAATAAATTTTAAAAAAAGCCAAAATTCTGAAGTTAAAATGCTATTGTCATAGTGAAGAATGGATCAGAATTACTTAAAATAATTGATCAAGGAGAAGATAGATTTAGTGAACTTGAAGCCACACTATTTAAAAATACAAAGTCAGAGGAGACAAAAAAGAATAAAAAATAAAGCATGCCTACGAACTCTAAAAAATAGCCTTAAAATAGAAAATCTAAGAGTTATTGGCCTTAAGGAGGAGATAGAAAAAGAGATAAGAGTTGAACATTTATTTAAATAAATAATATTAAATAATATTAAACAATTCCTCAACATTTGATATCAACATTCAAGTAAAAGAAAGTTACAGAACATCAAGCAGATTTAACCCAAAGAAGACCCCCTCAGGGCACTTAACTGAACTCCCAAAGGTTAAGGATAAAGAAAGGATTCTAAAAGCAGCGAGAGAAGAGACGCAAATAACATTTGATGGAACTCCAATACATCCGACAGCAGACTTTTCAGGGGAAAATTTACAGGCTGAGAGAGTGGCATGACATCCTAAAAAAGCTGAAGGAAAAAAAAAAAGACTTTTACTTTAGAATAATGTATCTGGCAAAAACGTCCTTTAAACTTGACGGAGAAATAAGAACTTTTCCCGACAAATAAAAACTGAGAGATTTCATTAACACCAGACCTGTCCTACAAGAAATGCTAAAGGGATTTCTTAACCTAAAAGAAAAAAAGTGAGCAATAAGAAATCGTTTGAAGGTACAGAACTCACTAGCAATAGCACATGGAAAAACACAGAATATTATAACATGGTAATTATGGGGTGCAAAAATCTCAAATAGAAAGAGTAAACAATAAACCAATAAAAAATAATAACTACAACATATTTCCAAGACATAGACAGTAAAATAGAGAATGAAGAGAAATAACAAAAAGTTTAAAAGAATGGCAATAAAGTATAGAGTTTTTATTAGTTGTTTTGCTTGTTTCTTTGTTTATGCAATCAGTTTTAAATTGTTCACAGTCTAAAATCATGTATTAAATTATTTTCAAGCCTCATGGTAATTTCAAATCAAAAAGTGTACCACAGATGTACAAAACGTAAAAAGCAAGAAATTAGATTATAATACAAGAGAAATCACCTTCACTAAAAGGAAGATAGGAAGAAAGGAAAGAAGGAAGAGAGGACAAAAATCAATCAGAAAACAAATAACAAAATGGCAGGAGTAAGAGCTTATCAATAATAACTTCGCATGTAAATGAACTAAATACTCCAGTCAAAAGAAAAACAGTGGACGAATGGATGGAGAAGCAGGACAATATTCTGTGACCTACAAAAAAATACTTTACCTATAAAGATACATTTAGACTGAAAATAAAAGGATGGAAAAAGTTATTCCATTCCAATAGAAACCAAAAAAGAGCAGAAATAGCTATGCTTATACCAGACAAAAATAGATTTCAACAAAAAACTGTCGGAAGAGATTAAAAAGGTCATTATATAATAAGAAAGAGATCCATTCATCAAGAGGATATAATAATTAAAAATATATATGCACCCAATACTAAAGCACCTAGATAAATGAAGCAAATATTATAAGAGCTAAAGAAAGAGACCTCAATACAATAATGACTGGACACTTCAACACCCTACATTAGTCATTGGATAGACCTTCCAGACAGAAAATCAACAAAGAAACATCAGACTTAGTCTGTACTATAGAACAAATGAACCTAATAGATATTTACAGAAAATTTCACGCAACAGCTGCAGAATACACATTCTTCTCCTCAGCACACAGTTTATTCTCAAGGATAGACCAAATGTTAAGTAACAAGTCTAAAAACATTCCAAAAAATTGAAGTAATATCAAGCATTTTCTCTGACTACAGGGAATAAAACTAGAAATCAATTTAAAAAGGAATTTCAGAAACTATACAAACACATGGACATTAAACAATATGCTCCTGAATGATTAGTAGGTTGATAAAAAAGTTAAGAATAGAAAAATTTCTTGAAACAAATGACAATGGAAACATAGCATAGCAAAACCTATGGGATATAGTAAAAGAGGTACTATTATAAAAGGAGAATTTATAACTGTAAGTGCCTACATAAAAAACAGAAAAGCTTCAAATAAATAACCTAATACATCTTGATTAATTAGAGTAAAAAGGCCAAACGAAACCCAGAATTAGAAGAAAAGAAATAATGAAGATTAGAGCAGAAGTAAATAAAGTTAAAATGAAGACAACAACGCAAAAGATTAATGAAACAAAAAGTTGATTTTTTTGAAAAGTAAAACAATTGACAAATATTTAAACAGGCTAATTGAAAAACAGAGAAGATACAAATTAGTAAAATCAGAGGTGAAAAAGGAGACATTACAAGTAACGCTTCAAAAAATCAAAGGATCATTAGTGGCTACTATCAGCAATTGTATGCCAACAAATTAGAAAACCTAGAGGAAATTAATTCCTAGACACACACAACTTACCAAGATTGAACTAGAAAAAAATCTAAAACCTGAACAGCTGAATAACAATTAACAAAATTAAAGCCTTAATAAAAAAGTCTGTAGAACCAGACTGAAAAATAGAGAAGGAAAGAACATTTCCAAACTCATTCTTTGAGGCTAGTATTACCCTGATATCAAAACCAGACAAAGACACATTTAAAAAGCAAACTACAGGCCCATATCTGAGAATATTGGTGCAAAAATTTGCAAAAAAACCTAGCAAACTTAATTAAACAATACATAAATAGGTAATTCATAATGACCAAGTGGGATTTATCCCAGGGATGCAAGGATGGTTCAACATACAAATTAATCAATGTAACACGTCACATAAACAGAATGAAGGTGCCGGGCACAGTGGCTCATGCCTGTAATCAAAGCACTTTGGGAAGCCGAGGTGGGCATATCACCTGAGGTCAGGAGTTCAAAACCAGTCTGGCCAACTCGGTGAAACCCTGTCTCTACTAAAAATACAAAAATTAACCAGGCATGGTGGTGGGTGCCTGTAATCCCAGCTACTCGGGAGGCTGAAGCAGGAGAATATCCCTTGAACCCGGGAGGCAGAGGTTCCAGTGAGTTGAGATCATGCCATTGCACTCCAGCCTGGGTGACAGAGGGACACTTCATCTCCAAAAAAAAAAAAGAAAAAAAAAGATAAAATCCATATAATCATTTCACTTATGCTAAAAAATTATTTGATAAAATTTAATATCTTTAATAATAAAAAACCCTTTGAAAACTGGGTATGGAATGAACATACCTCAACATAATAAAAGTCATATATGACAGACCCACAGCTAGTATCAGACTAAGTGGGGAAAAACTAAAAGCCTTTCCTCTAAAATCTGGAAGATGACAAGAACGTCCACTTTTACCACTGTTATTCAAAATAATTCTGAAAGTCCTATCTGGAGCAATCAGACAAAAGAAAGCAATAAAAGGCATCCCAATTGGAAAAGAAGTAACATTATCTTTTTTTGCCAATATATAATCTTACATTTGAAAAAGCATAAAGACTCCTCTGACAGGGTTTGAATGTATGTCCCCTCCCAAATCTCATATTTAAATGTAATTCTCAGTGTTGGAGGTGGGCCTGGTGAAAGGTGATTTAACTATCGGGGTGGATTACTCACAAATGGCTTAGCACCATCCCATTTGTTACTATCCTCATGACAGTGAGTGAGTTCCCATAAGATCTGGTCATTTAAAAGTGTGTAACAACTCGTCCCTCCGTTTTTCGCTCCTGCTTTTTGCCCTGTGATGTGCAAGATTCTGCTTCAACTTCTGCCATGACTGTGAACTTCCAGAGGCCTCCCCAGAAGTGCATGCCAGTGCTATGCCTTCTCTACAGCCTGTAGAATCATGAGCCACTTAAACCTCCTTTTTAAAAAATAAATTACCCAGTCTCAATTATTTATAGTGATGCAAAAATAGCTTAATACAGAAAATTGGCACCAAGGAGTGGAAAATTTTTATAAGAATACCTGAAAATGTGGCATCAGCTTTGTAATTGGGTAAAGAGGCAGAGGTTGAAAGAGTTTATAGGACTCAGAAGAAGACAGAAAAATGAGGGAAAGTTGAGATTTTCTTAGAGACTGGTTGAATGGCTGTGACCAAAATGCTGATAGTGATCTGGACAGAGAAGGCTGAGCTGAGGAGGTCTCAGATGAAAATTAGAAACTTATTAGGACTGAAGCAAATGTCATACATGTTGTCTTAGCAAAGTGGTTGGCTGAATTTCTGTCATGTCCTAGGGATATATAAAAGTTTGAATTTGAAATTGATGATTTAGGATTTCTGATGGAGAAATGTCTAAGCAGCAAAGCATTTGAGATGTGGCCTGGCTGCTTCTAACAACCTATGCTCACATGTTCTAGCAAAAAAAAAAAAGTTGTAACTTATACTTACAAGGGAGTCATGTGGCTGAAAAATAAAAAGCTTTTATAAAAGAGGAACTCAAGCAGGCTGTGGAGCAACCACTTGTTAGAGATATTTGTATAACCTAAAAAAAAGCAAGTGTTGTTAGCCAAGACAATGGGAAAGAGGAATTGAAGGCATTTTAGAAATCTAAAAGGCAGGCCCCCCATCTCAGGCCCTGAGGCCTAAAAGAAGAGAATAGTTTCTGGGATCATGCCCAGGACCTGCTGTCTTAGGTAGCCTTGGAACATGGCTCCTTGCATCCTGGCCACTGCTTCAGCTTCAGGTGTAGGTCAAATTGACCCACGACAACTCCAGTCACTGCTTCAGAGGGTGCAAGCCATAAGCCTTGGTAGCTTCCATGTGGTGTTAGGCCTGGGAGAGTACAAAATGCAAGAGTTGAGAGTTGGGAGCCTCCACCTTTATTTCAAAGGATGTATGAAAAAGCCATGGTGCGCAGGCAGAAGCATGCTGCAGGGGTGGAGCCCTCATGCAGAACCTCTACTAAAACAATGGAGAAAAGAAATGTGGGGTGACAGTCCCCATGCAGGCTCCCCACTGGGGTATGGCCTAGCAGATCTGTGAGGAGAGGATCACTGTCCTCCAGAGCCCAGAATGGTAGATCTAGCTACAGCTTGCACCTTGCACCTGGAAAAGCCAGAGGCACACAATACCAGCCAGAGGCACACAATGCCAGCCCATGAGAGCAGCTGTGGGCGCTGAACCATGCAAAGTCACAAAGTTGAACTTCCCAAGGCATTAGTGTGCCCTGGAAATGGGACACAGAGTCAAAAATAATTATTTTGGAGCCTTACAATTCAATAACTGCCCTTCTGGGTTTCAGACTTTCATGGGTCCTGTGGCCCCTTTCTTTTGGCTGATTTCTTCCTTTTAGAATAGGAGTATTTACCCAATGCTTCTGCCCCATTTGTATCTTGGAAGTACCTAACTTGTCTTTTATTTTACAGGCTTATAGGAGGAAGAAACTAGCTTTGTCTTAGATGAGACTTTTGACTTCTGAGTTAAGGCTGAAATGAGTTAAGACTTTGGGGATTATTGGGAAGTCATGATTGTGTTTTGAAATATGAGAAGGATATGAGATTTGGAATGGCCAGGGGCAAAATGATATGGTTTGGGTTTGTGTTCCCACCAAAATCTTATATTGAAATGTAATCTTTAATGTTGGAACTGGGCCTAGTGGGGAGGTGATTGAATCATGAGGGCAGGATTTCCATGAACAGTTTGGCATCATTTCCTTTGGTGCCATTCTCACAACAGTAAATTTTCATGAGAGCTGGTTATCTACAAGTGTGTAGCACTTCCCCCCGCCCTTGCACTTACCATGGGATGTGTAAGCGCCGGATTTATTTTTCACCTTGATTGTCAGTTGTCGGAGGCTTCACTGGAAGCAGAAGCCAGTGCTATGCTTTCTGTACAACCTGTAGAACCATGAGCCAGTTAAACCTATTTCCTTTATAAATTAACCAGTCACCGATTATTTTTATAGCAATGTGAAGATGGCCTAATATATCCACCAAAAAACTATCAGAAGTAATAACTTGAGTAAATTTGCAGAATACAAAATCAACATATATATCCCAGTAGGATTTCTATATGCCAACAGTCAACAAATTGAAAAAGAATTTAAAAATGTAATACTATTTGCAATAGCCACAAATAAAACAAAATGTGTGGGAATTTACCAAAGAAATAAAAGTTCTCAACAATTAAAACTGTAAAACACTGATAAAAGAAATGAAAGAGGACCCAAAAATTGGAAAGATGTTTTTATGTTCACAGATTGGAAGAATCAGTATTTTTTTAAATGTCCATACAATCCAAAGCAATCTATACATTTCATGCCACCTCTATCAAAATAACAGGCCAGGGGTGGTGGCTCATGCCTGTAATCCCAACACTTCAGGAGGCCGAGGTTGGTGGATCATGAGGTCAGGAGTTCAAGACCAGCCTGGCCAACTTGGTGAAACCCCATCTCTACTAAAAATACAAAAAAATTAGCCAGGCTTGGTGGCGGGTGCCTGTAATCCCAGCTACTCAGGAGGCTGAGGCAGAGAATTGCTTGAACCCAGGAGGTGGATGTTACAGTGAGCCAAGATTGCATCACTGCACTCCAGTCTAGGTGACAGAGTGAGACTCCATCAAAAAAAAAAAAAAAAAAAAAAAAGACATTCCTCACAGAAAAAGAAAAAAAAAAATTATATGGAACAAAACACCCTAATAGTCAAAGCTATGCTGAGTATATAAAACAAAACTGAAGGAATTCCATTACCTGGTTTTAAATTATACTACTAAGTTATACTAATTAAAACAGCATGACACTAGCATAAAAACAGACATAATGACAAATGGAACAAAACAGAGACCTTAGAAACAAACTCATACAGCTAAACTAAACTTATTTTCAACAAAAGTGCCAAGAACATACAATAAAAAATAAGACAGTTTTTGTAATAAATAGGGCTGGGAAAACTGGCAAGCCATAGGCAGAAGAATAAAACTAGAACCCTATTTCTTGCCACATACAAAAATCAAATTAAAATAAATTAAAGACTTAAACCTAACACCTCAAATTATCAAACTTTTACAAGAAAACATTGGGGAAACTCTTTAGGGCATTGGTTTGGGCAAGAATTTCTTAAATAATGCACCATAAGCACAGACAACCAAAAAAAACATGGACAAATGGGATTACAGCAAGTCAGAAAGCCTTAAAGTGAAGGAAACAATAAACAAAGTGAAGAGAAAACCCACAGAATAGGAGAAAATATTTGTAAATTATCCATCTGAAAAGCAATTAATAGCTACATGATATGGTTAGGCTTTGTGTTCCCACCCAAATCTCATATTCAATTGTAATCCCCAGGTTTTGAGGGAGAGACCTGGTAGAAGGTGACTGGATCATGGAGGGGTGGTTTCCCCCATGCTGTTCTTCTGATAATGAGTGAGTTCTCATGAAATCAGATGGTTTTATAAGGGGCTGTTCTCCCTTTGCTTCATATACATGCTCTCTCACCTGCCGTCATGGAAGAGGTGCCTGCTTCCCCATCTGCCATGATTGTAAGTTTCCTGAGGCCTCCCCAGCCATGTGGAACTGTGAGTCAATTAAACCCATTTCCTTTATAAATTACCCAGTCTTGCCAGGTGCGGTGACTCATGCCTGTAATCTCACCACTTTGGGAGGCCAAGGCGGGTGGATCACAAGGTCAGCAGTTCAAGACCAGCCTGACCTAGATGGCAAACCCCATCTCTACTAAAAATACAAAAATTAGCTGGGCTTGGTGGCAGGTGCCTGTAATCTCAGCTACTCAGGAGGCTGAGACAGAGAATTGCTTGAACCAGGAGGCGGAGGTTGTAGTGAGCTGAGATTGCACCACTGCACTTCAGCATGGGCAACAGATCAAGACTTCATCTCAGTAAATAGATAACCCAGTCTCGGGTATTTTTTTATAGCACTGCAGAAACAGACTAATACACTACAATATATTGAGTTCAAAAAATTCTGTAGAAAAACTGTAATAATCCAATTGAAGAGTGGACAAAAAATTTAAATAGACATTTATGAAAAGAAGACATACAAACGTCAAACAGGCAAATGAAAAGGTGCTCCACATCACTGATCATCATAGAAATGCAAATCAAACCCAAAATGAGATATCATTTCACCCCAGTTAAGATGGTTTTTATCCAGAAGTCAGTCAAAAACAAATGCTGGTGAATATGTGGAGTGAAGGGAACCCTTGTATACTGTTGTTGGGAGCACAATTAAGGACAGTTTGGATGCTCCTGATTTAACTAAAAATAGAGCCACTATATGGTCCAGCAATCCCACTGTTCAGTATATGCCTAAGAGAAATAAATTCAAAGACATATTGTAAATCAAAGACATATTGGCACTCTCATGTTTGCTACAGCAGGGTTTATAATAGCCAACATTTGGAAGGAACCTAAATGTCCAGCAACAGATGACTGGATAGAGAAAATGTGGTACATGTACACAATGGGGTATGATTCAGCTATAAGAAAGAATGAGAGTCTGCCATTTGCAATAATATAAATGGAACTGAAAGTCTTTACGTTAAGTGAAATAAGTCAGGCACAGAAAGACAAATGTCACATGTTCTCACTTATTTGTGGGTGCTAAAATTCAAAACAATTGGTGTCATAGAGATAGAGAGTATAAGGATGGTTACCAGAGGCTGGGAAGGGCAGTGGGGGAACAGGGGGTTAGTGGGGATGCTAAATGGATAAAATAAAATTGTTAGAAAGAATGAATAAGACAGTATTTGATAGCACAACAGGGTGATTATAGTAAAAAATAATTTAACTTACATTTTGAAAACCTAAAACAGTATAATTGGATTGTTTATAACACAAGCTATCAATGCTTGAGGGGATGGATACCCCATTTTTATTATGTATTACTCACTGCATGCCTGTATCAAAGTATGTCATGTACCCCCATAAATATATACACCACCTGTGTACCCACAAAAATAAATTAAAAACTGAAATTAAAATTAAAGCCAAAGGTAGGAGAGTATAATGAGGCATGTGTGACCCATGGCTTGAACCAGCTTTTCAGGTTAACTTTGGAATGTCCTTCCAAGAAGAAGGGTCCATTTAGTCAATAGGAGCTTAGAAAATAATTTTTAGTTTATAAGCGGAAAAAAGGGTTTTCAATCCTGAGCCATAGCTCTCAATCAATCCCTGCAGGGAACCCTGTTCTTTACTCTGGAGATAAACACTATTTTTCTTTTCCACTGAATAACACCACATTTCAAAATGGGGGGAAACATCTTGAAATGAAGAGTTACAGCCTCATTAAATTTGATTTGGTTTCAATTGTAGTTAATTTAATCACATGTGTTCTAGAGTTTCTCCTCAGTCTTCTTCTACTTTAGGCCCATGATCTGTTGAATTTGCTCAGCTCCCTGCTCAACAGCAGGAAATCAGTTTGAATTATTTAAAAACCTCATTGTGGCTGGGAGCGGTGGCTCATGCCTGTAATCCCAGCAATTTGGGAGGCCAAGGTGGGCAGATCGCTTGTTGTCAGGGGTTTGAGACCAGCCCGGCAAACAGAGTGAAACCCCATCTCTACTAAAGACACAAAAATTAGCTGGGTGTGGTGATTCATGCCTGTAATCGCAGCTACCTGGGAAGCTGAGGCAGGGGAATTGCTTGAACCCAGGAGGCAGAGGTTTCAGTGAGCCAAGGTGGTGCACTGCACTCCAACCTGGGCAACAGAGCAAGACTCTGTCTCAAAATAATAATAAATAAATACATAGGTACTCACAAGGCATCTAGAAGGTTAATACTTATGGTCTGCAAATAGCCACATTTTTTAGGTGGCCACAAATTACAATTGCAGAATATTTGTGGCCATACAAGACATCTTCCACCAAGTCTGAAAAGTGTATAAATGTCCTAGGAGTGCAGCATTTTTTTGTAAGGATAATATTAATGAGCTAGCTTAGGTCAACGGGTTAACGGTCATTGTTAAATAACCTCTGACTTTAGTGAGTATATCTGCACCTTCCAAGTTTAATTATAGCTCTTTCTGTTTATAGTTACTTACAAGTAGAGACACTAACAAAAGACAGTACATTCCTGCTCTTGTTTTCTGAGGATGTCCAACTCTGTCACGGAGTCATTTCTAATAAACTTGTTTCTTTCACCGTGCTGACTCACCTCAAATTTTTTCCTGCACAAAATCTAAGAATCCTACTTTGTGGTCTGTATTTTTTCCTGCACAAAATCTAAGAATCCTACTTTGTGGTCTGTATCAGGACCCTCTTTTCCAGCAACATCTTTCAGCAACACCATGAAGGGACACCAAGACAAGACCCCCACTCCAAGGAAAACAATCCACACAGAATCAATCAGCTGACACCTGCATGCTCTGTGCCTGACATGACCCAAACAGTCAGCAATTTTCTCCTCCAGTTAAACCTGTCCAACATTGAGGAACCTACTCAGGTGAGAACTGGCAACTCTAATTTACTCAGTTGCCTTTCTGCAGGAGATTCAAATATTTGCTAACGCTCACTGACACCTTCACTGGTTAGATCGAGGCATTCCCCACCCCATCTGAACAATGTTTACCAGAAGAAATAACTCCTCAGTTTGGGTCATCTAAAAGCCTGCAAAGCGACAAGGGCCCATCTTTCACGGCAGGCGTATCCCAACACCTATCCTCAGCTTGAAGAATCCAATATGACCTTTACTCTGCGTGGAGACCGCGGTCCTCTGGAAAGGTGAAAGGGCTAATCCTACTCTAAAGAAGACTCTAGCTAACACACATAGCTTCCTGCGGGCTTGAACTGCTCCAAAGTCAAACTTACAATGAAGTCCTGTTGAGTTAACATACGGAAGGCCTTTCCTAACCACAGATCTCCTAACAGAGGAAAGGACTCATCAATTACAAAAATATGTCCTCAATCTAGGACAGGTGCAAG
>NW_022326855.1:0-6287 GCF_002776525.5 Piliocolobus tephrosceles | reverse complement strand
CCTGCATGCATGCCTTCCTCCATCTGATTCCAAACCTCCAGGAGCCAGAAAACAAAGCTGGTGTCCAGTACAATTCTCCCAGAGAGCACCAAGTCCAAGATTTGGGAGTTGAGGGATGGCCCCCCTAAAATCTTCCAGAAACAAAACCAGTTGGCAGGATCCATGTTTTACCACAATCAAATTCTCAGGGCCATCAAATACAATAAATGGGAAAAAAAAGCCTATTCAAAGGTCAGCAACCTCAAAGATGGAAGGTAGATAAACCGAGAAAGATGAGAAAGAATCAGTGCGAGAACCCTGAGCGCCCCACAAGCTGAGTGCTTTCTTTCCTCCAAACGACTGTGCTGCCTCTCCAGGAAGGGTTCTGAACCAAGCTGAGATGACTGAAATGACAGAAATAAGGTTCAGAATATGGATAGAAATGAAGATCATTGAGCTACATGCATACGTTGAAACCTAATACAAGGAAGCTAAAAATCATGACAAAGCAATGTAGGAGCTGACAGACAAAATAGCCAGTACAGAAAAGAGCGTAACTGATGTGATAGAACTAAAAATCCCATTCCAATAATTTTATAATGCAATCACAAGTATTAACAGAAGAATACACCACGTGGAGAAAAGAATCTCAGAGCTTGAGACTGGCTTTCTGAAATAAGACAAGAGTAGTGAAAAAAAAGAATTAAAAGAAACAAAACATCCAAGAAGTGTAAGATTATATAAAGAGAATGAATCTATGACTCATTGGTGTCCCTGAAAGAAATGCAGAGAGTAGAAGCAACTTTGAAAACGTATTTCAGGATATTATCCTTGACAACTTTCCCAACCTAGCTAGAGAGGCCAACATTCAAATTCAAAAAATGCAGAAAGCCCCAGTAAGAAACAAGATTATCCCCAAGACATATAATCATCAGATTCTCTGAGGTTGAAATAAAAGGAAAAATGTTAAAGACAGCTGGAGAGAAAGGTCAGGTAACCTACAAAGGGAAGCCCATCAGACTAAAAGTGGACCTCTCAACAGAAACCTTACAAGGCAGAAGAGACTGGGGATCAGTATTTAACATTCTTAAAGAAAAGAAATTCCAACCCAGAATTTCATATTCAGCTAAACTAAGATTCATAAGCAAAACAGAAATAAGAAGATCCTTTTAAGACAAGCCAATGCTGAGGAAATTTATTACCACCAGACCTGCCTTACAAGATCTCCTGAAAAAAACACTTAATATGGAGAGAAAAGACTGTTACCAGCCACTACAAAAACACACTAAAATACACAGACCAGTGACACTATAAAGCAACCACATAAACAAGTCTGCAAAATAAACAGCTACCATCATGATGGCAGGATCAAAACCATACATTTCAATACTAACCTTAAATGGAAATAGGCTAAATGCCCCAATTAAAAGACACAGAATGGTGAGATGGATAAAGAACCAAGAACCATTGGTATGCTGTCTTCAAAAAACCCATCTCACGTGCAACAACACATATAGGTTAAAAATAAAGGGATGGAGGAAAAATCTAGCAAGCAAATAACAAACAGAAAAAAAGCAAGGATTGCAATCCTGATTTCTGACAAAACAAATTTTAAAGCAACAAAGATCAAAAAAGACAAAGAAGGGCATTACATAATAGTAAAAAAATTCAATTCAATAAGAATATGTAACTACCATAAATATATATGCACCTAACACAGAAGCACCCAAATTCATAAAGCAAGTTCTTAGAGACCTTCTAAGAGACTGATACTCCCACACGGTAATAGTGGGGGCATTAATGCCCCCTGACAATATGAGATCTTAGACTCCCACACAGTAGCAGTGGGGGCTTTAACACCCCCTGACAATATGAGATCATTGAGACAAAATGAACAAAGATATTCAGGACTTGAACTCAGCACTGGATCACATAGAGCTGATAGATATCTACAGAACTGTACACCCCAAACCAACAAAATACATATGCTTCTCAAAGCCACATGGCACATACAAACCAATCACAGAATTAGAAGAAAGGCACTCCTCAGGAAATGCCAAAGAGTTGAAATTGTAACAATCTTTTGCACCACAACACAATCAAACTAAAAATCAAGACTAAGGAATCACTCAAAAGCATACAATTACTAGGCAATTTAACAATCTGCTCCTGAATGACTTTTGGGCAAATAATAAAATTAAGGCAGAGTCAAGAAGTTCTTGAAAACTAATGAGAACAAAGATACAGCATATCAGAATCTCTAAGACACAGCTAAGGCAGTGCTAAGATGAAAATTTATAACACAACATGACAACATCAAAAAGTTAGAAAGATCTCAAGTTAACAACCTAACATCACAAGTAAAATGACTAGAGAACCAAGAGCAAATCCCAAAGCTAGCAGAAGACAAGAAATAACCAACATCAGAACTGAACTGAAGAAATCTGAGACATGAAAAACCATTCAAAAGATCAACAAATCCAGGAGTTGGTTTTTTTTAAAAAAAAAAAAAATTGATAAAATAGATAGACCATGAGCTAGGCTAATAAAGTAAAAAAGAGAGAAGATTCAGATAAACATAATAGGAAATGACAAGGGGGATATTTCCACTGACACCACAGAAATACAACAACAATAAGAGAATATTATGTATGCCTCTATGCACATAAACTAGAAAAGCCACAGGAAATGGATAAATTCCTGGACACATACACTCCCTCCAACTGAACCAGGAATAAGTTCAAACCCTGAACAAATAATGAGCTCTGAAATTGAGTAATATCTTACCAACCAAAAGACAGCACGGGACAAGAAAAATTCACAGCTGAATTCTACCAGATGTACAAAGAACAGCTGGTTCCATTCCTGCTGAAACTCTTCCAAAAACTTGGGGAGAAGGGGCTGCCCCCTAACACACTCTCTGAAGCCAGCATCATCCTGATACCAAAACCGGCAGAGACAGAACAAAAGTAGGAAACTTCAGGCTGATATTTTTGATGAACATCAATGCAAAAACCTCAACCTCAGCAAAATACTGGCAAACTGAATCCAGCAGCACATCAAAAAGCGTATCCACCATGATCAAGTAGGCTTTATCCCCAGGGTGCAAGGTTAGTTCAACGTATGGAAAACAATAAATGTGATCTATCACATAAACATAACTAAAGACAAAAACAACATGATTATCTCAATAGATGCACAAAAAGCCTTCAATAAGATTCAACAATCCTTCACGATTAACACTCTCAATAACCAAGATATTGAAGGAACATACCTCAAATTAATAAGAGCCATATATGACAAACTCACAGTCAATATCGTACTGAATGGGCAAAAGCTGGAAGCATTCCTCTTGAAAACTGGCACAAGACAAGGATGCCTTCTCTCACCACTCTTATTTAACATAGTGTTGGAAGTCCTGGCCGGGCAATCAGGCAAGATAAAAAAATAACGGGCATACAAATAGAACGACAGGAAGTCAAACTATCCCTGTTTGAAGATAACATGATCTTATACCTAACAAATCCCATAATCTTGCCCCCAAAACCTTCTTAAGCTGACAAACAGCTTCAGTAAAGTCTCAGGATACAAAATCATTGTTTGAAAATAACTAACATTGCCATATACCAACAACAGTCAAGCTGAGAGCTGAATAAAGAACATAATCCCACTCACAACTGCCACAGAAAAGGACAACATTCCTAGGAATACAGCTAACTAGGAAGGTGAAAGATCTCTACAAGGATAACTATAAAATGCTGCTCAAGAAACTAGATAATACAAACAAATGGAAAAAAATTCCACGCTTAAGATTTAAAAAAATCAATATTGTAAAAATGGCCATACTGCACAAAACAATTTATAGATTCAATGCTATTCCTGTCAAACTACCAATGACATGCTTCACAGAACTAGAAAAAACTATTTTAAAATTCATATAGAACCAAAAAATAGCCTGAATAGCCAAGGCAATCCCAAGTGGAAAGAACAAAGCTGGAGGCATCATGCTACCCAATTTCAAACTATACTACAGGGCTACAATAACCAAAACAGCATGGTACTGGAACAAAAACAGGCACAAACACAAATGGAACACAATAGAAAACTTAGAAATAAGGATGCACACCTAAAACTAAACAGCTATCTGATCTTTCACAAACTGGATAAAAATAAGTAATGGATGCCACTGCACTCCAGTCTGGGCAACAGAGTGAGACTCCATCTCAAGAAAACAAAAAACAACAACAAAAATACACCCCACAAGCAATGGGGAAAAGATTCCCTATTACTAAATGTTACTGGGATAACTGGTTAGCCATTTGCAGAAGATTGAAACTGGACCCCTTCCTTACATCATATCCAAAATTAACTTAAGATGAATGGAACACTTACATGTAAAACCTAAAACTATAAAAACCCCGGGAAGACAACCTAGGCAATACCATTCAGGACATGAAAATAGGCCAAGAATTCATGACGAAGACACCAAAAGCAATTGCAACAAAAGCAAAAATTGGCAAATGGGATTTAATTAACTAAAGAGCTTCTTCACAGAAAAGAAAAATATCAACAGAGTGAACAGACAACCTACAGAATGGGAGAAAACTGTTGCAAACTATGCACCTGGCAAAGGTCTAATATCTGGCATCTATAAAGAACTTAACAAATTAACAAGAAAAAAACTCCATTAAAAGTGGGCAAAGTACATGAACAGACACTTTTCAAAAGAAAACATCCATGTAACCAAAAATCATATTTTACAATGCTCAACATCACTGATCATTAGAGAAATGCAAATCCAAACCACAATGAGAGACCATCTCACACCAGTCAGAATGGCTATTATCAAAAAGTCAGAAAGAAACAAATGCTGGCAAGGTTGCAGAGAAAAAGAGCCCTTATACACTATTGGTGGGAGTGTAAATTAGTTCCGCTATTGTGGAAGACAGTGTGGTGATTCCTCAAGGAACTAAAAACAGAAATACCATTTGACCCAGCTATCCCATTACTGGGTATATACCTGAAGGAATAGAAATCATTCTATTCGAAAGACAAATGCATGTGTAAGTTCACTGCAGCACTATTCACAATTGCAAAGACATGGAATCAACCTGAATGCTCATCAATCATAGCCTGCATAAAGAAAATGTGGTACATATACACCATGGAATCCTATGCAGCCATAAAAAGAATGAGATCATGCCCTTTGCAGGAACCTGGATGGAGCTGAAGGCCATTATTTTTAGCAAAATAACACAGAAACAGAAAAACAAACACTGCATGTTCTCATAAGTTGAAACTAAATGATGAGAACACATGGACACATGGAAAGGAACAAAAGACACTGGGTATTACCTGAGGGTAGAGGTGGGAGGAGGGAGAGAATCAGAAAAAAAATAACTAATGAACACTAGGCTTCACACCTGGGTGATGAAGTAATCTACACAACAAGCTCCCATGACACAAGCTTGCCTACGTAACAAGCCTGCACAGGTACCCCTGAACTTAAAATAAATGTTAAAAATAAAAAATAAAAATAGAAAGCAGTACTTTAGCCCTACCATTTGTGTTAAGAATATGGTTTACTGTGAAAAAATACAGGCATTTACTAAAACTGTGGACCTTCTGTGTGAGTTGAAGTCCCCTATACAAGTTAGGTATAATGTAAAGAGCAAAGCTAAAATAGCTGCATTTTAAGAGAAACCGTTTAGTTTTTCTACTTTGTATTTTTATTGACAAGCACACATTATACATGACCTGAAATCATGCCATGTATAAATTAGTGTGTGCGTCATGAGCTCAGTCTGTCAATGGGCTTTTATTCATGAGTGCTGCTGCTGTCTCTCTTCCCAGCATAATAATAGAGCTACTTTCATTGTTTGAGGAGAGCACTGTGTTTGTACATGGAATTAAAAAAAGACACAATGACACACTTGTGAGGTCCTAAGAAAAAAATCACGGAAAGGTGGCATTTTCCGCCCTGAGATTTATGTTAATGCACCACCCCCACCCTGTATCTCCTTCAGTGAACTTCTCCCCACTGACAAGAAATACCCATGTCTGTATGGCGGACGGTTTCCACTCCCTGGTTCCCTTCTGGTCACCGCACCTGGGCAGTCCAGAGTCACGAGAAACCCCAGGCCATGTGGCAGAATGCCCACTGTCTCCACTTCTCCACACTGTACTCTCTCCATCCAGCGCTAGCTGCAGCCAGGCTGTCTCACAGTCCAGAATGCCAGTCAGAGACCAGGCTTTCTGCAGTGCCTCGGCTGGGGCCCACAGGTAAGGACGGCCAAGGCTGGGGCCCA
>NW_022326853.1:15398-21685 GCF_002776525.5 Piliocolobus tephrosceles | reverse complement strand
TGGGCCCCAGCCTTGGCCGTCCTTACCTGTGGGCCCCAGCCGAGGCACTGCAGAAAGCCTGGTCTCTGACTGGCATTCTGGACTGTGAGACAGCCTGGCTGCAGCTAGCGCTGGATGGAGAGAGTACAGTGTGGAGAAGTGGAGACAGTGGGCATTCTGCCACATGGCCTGGGGTTTCTCGTGACTCTGGACTGCCCAGGTGCGGTGACCAGAAGGGAACCAGGGAGTGGAAACCGTCCGCCATACAGACATGGGTATTTCTTGTCAGTGGGGAGAAGTTCACTGAAGGAGATACAGGGTGGGGGTGGTGCATTAACATAAATCTCAGGGCGGAAAATGCCACCTTTCCGTGATTTTTTTCTTAGGACCTCACAAGTGTGTCATTGTGTCTTTTTTTAATTCCATGTACAAACACAGTGCTCTCCTCAAACAATGAAAGTAGCTCTATTATTATGCTGGGAAGAGAGACAGCAGCAGCACTCATGAATAAAAGCCCATTGACAGACTGAGCTCATGACGCACACACTAATTTATACATGGCATGATTTCAGGTCATGTATAATGTGTGCTTGTCAATAAAAATACAAAGTAGAAAAACTAAACGGTTTCTCTTAAAATGCAGCTATTTTAGCTTTGCTCTTTACATTATACCTAACTTGTATAGGGGACTTCAACTCACACAGAAGGTCCACAGTTTTAGTAAATGCCTGTATTTTTTCACAGTAAACCATATTCTTAACACAAATGGTAGGGCTAAAGTACTGCTTTCTATTTTTATTTTTTATTTTTAACATTTATTTTAAGTTCAGGGGTACCTGTGCAGGCTTGTTACGTAGGCAAGCTTGTGTCATGGGAGCTTGTTGTGTAGATTACTTCATCACCCAGGTGTGAAGCCTAGTGTTCATTAGTTATTTTTTTTCTGATTCTCTCCCTCCTCCCACCTCTACCCTCAGGTAATACCCAGTGTCTTTTGTTCCTTTCCATGTGTCCATGTGTTCTCATCATTTAGTTTCAACTTATGAGAACATGCAGTGTTTGTTTTTCTGTTTCTGTGTTATTTTGCTAAAAATAATGGCCTTCAGCTCCATCCAGGTTCCTGCAAAGGGCATGATCTCATTCTTTTTATGGCTGCATAGGATTCCATGGTGTATATGTACCACATTTTCTTTATGCAGGCTATGATTGATGAGCATTCAGGTTGATTCCATGTCTTTGCAATTGTGAATAGTGCTGCAGTGAACTTACACATGCATTTGTCTTTCGAATAGAATGATTTCTATTCCTTCAGGTATATACCCAGTAATGGGATAGCTGGGTCAAATGGTATTTCTGTTTTTAGTTCCTTGAGGAATCACCACACTGTCTTCCACAATAGCGGAACTAATTTACACTCCCACCAATAGTGTATAAGGGCTCTTTTTCTCTGCAACCTTGCCAGCATTTGTTTCTTTCTGACTTTTTGATAATAGCCATTCTGACTGGTGTGAGATGGTCTCTCATTGTGGTTTGGATTTGCATTTCTCTAATGATCAGTGATGTTGAGCATTGTAAAATATGATTTTTGGTTACATGGATGTTTTCTTTTGAAAAGTGTCTGTTCATGTACTTTGCCCACTTTTAATGGAGTTTTTTTCTTGTTAATTTGTTAAGTTCTTTATAGATGCCAGATATTAGACCTTTGCCAGGTGCATAGTTTGCAACAGTTTTCTCCCATTCTGTAGGTTGTCTGTTCACTCTGTTGATATTTTTCTTTTCTGTGAAGAAGCTCTTTAGTTAATTAAATCCCATTTGCCAATTTTTGCTTTTGTTGCAATTGCTTTTGGTGTCTTCGTCATGAATTCTTGGCCTATTTTCATGTCCTGAATGGTATTGCCTAGGTTGTCTTCCCGGGGTTTTTATAGTTTTAGGTTTTACATGTAAGTGTTCCATTCATCTTAAGTTAATTTTGGATATGATGTAAGGAAGGGGTCCAGTTTCAATCTTCTGCAAATGGCTAACCAGTTATCCCAGTAACATTTAGTAATAGGGAATCTTTTCCCCATTGCTTGTGGGGTGTATTTTTGTTGTTGTTTTTTGTTTTCTTGAGATGGAGTCTCACTCTGTTGCCCAGACTGGAGTGCAGTGGCATCCATTACTTATTTTTATCCAGTTTGTGAAAGATCAGATAGCTGTTTAGTTTTAGGTGTGCATCCTTATTTCTAAGTTTTCTATTGTGTTCCATTTGTGTTTGTGCCTGTTTTTGTTCCAGTACCATGCTGTTTTGGTTATTGTAGCCCTGTAGTATAGTTTGAAATTGGGTAGCATGATGCCTCCAGCTTTGTTCTTTCCACTTGGGATTGCCTTGGCTATTCAGGCTATTTTTTGGTTCTATATGAATTTTAAAATAGTTTTTTCTAGTTCTGTGAAGCATGTCATTGGTAGTTTGACAGGAATAGCATTGAATCTATAAATTGTTTTGTGCAGTATGGCCATTTTTACAATATTGATTTTTTTAAATCTTAAGCGTGGAATTTTTTTCCATTTGTTTGTATTATCTAGTTTCTTGAGCAGCATTTTATAGTTATCCTTGTAGAGATCTTTCACCTTCCTAGTTAGCTGTATTCCTAGGAATGTTGTCCTTTTCTGTGGCAGTTGTGAGTGGGATTATGTTCTTTATTCAGCTCTCAGCTTGACTGTTGTTGGTATATGGCAATGTTAGTTATTTTCAAACAATGATTTTGTATCCTGAGACTTTACTGAAGCTGTTTGTCAGCTTAAGAAGGTTTTGGGGGCAAGATTATGGGATTTGTTAGGTATAAGATCATGTTATCTTCAAACAGGGATAGTTTGACTTCCTGTCGTTCTATTTGTATGCCCGTTATTTTTTTATCTTGCCTGATTGCCCGGCCAGGACTTCCAACACTATGTTAAATAAGAGTGGTGAGAGAAGGCATCCTTGTCTTGTGCCAGTTTTCAAGAGGAATGCTTCCAGCTTTTGCCCATTCAGTACGATATTGACTGTGAGTTTGTCATATATGGCTCTTATTAATTTGAGGTATGTTCCTTCAATATCTTGGTTATTGAGAGTGTTAATCGTGAAGGATTGTTGAATCTTATTGAAGGCTTTTTGTGCATCTATTGAGATAATCATGTTGTTTTTGTCTTTAGTTATGTTTATGTGATAGATCACATTTATTGTTTTCCATACGTTGAACTAACCTTGCACCCTGGGGATAAAGCCTACTTGATCATGGTGGATACGCTTTTTGATGTGCTGCTGGATTCAGTTTGCCAGTATTTTGCTGAGGTTGAGGTTTTTGCATTGATGTTCATCAAAAATATCAGCCTGAAGTTTCCTACTTTTGTTCTGTCTCTGCCGGTTTTGGTATCAGGATGATGCTGGCTTCAGAGAGTGTGTTAGGGGGCAGCCCCTTCTCCCCAAGTTTTTGGAAGAGTTTCAGCAGGAATGGAACCAGCTGTTCTTTGTACATCTGGTAGAATTCAGCTGTGAATTTTTCTTGTCCCGTGCTGTCTTTTGGTTGGTAAGATATTACTCAATTTCAGAGCTCATTATTTGTTCAGGGTTTGAACTTATTCCTGGTTCAGTTGGAGGGAGTGTATGTGTCCAGGAATTTATCCATTTCCTGTGGCTTTTCTAGTTTATGTGCATAGAGGCATACATAATATTCTCTTATTGTTGTTGTATTTCTGTGGTGTCAGTGGAAATATCCCCCTTGTCATTTCCTATTATGTTTATCTGAATCTTCTCTCTTTTTTACTTTATTAGCCTAGCTCATGGTCTATCTATTTTATCAATTTTTTTTTTTTTTAAAAAAAACCAACTCCTGGATTTGTTGATCTTTTGAATGGTTTTTCATGTCTCAGATTTCTTCAGTTCAGTTCTGATGTTGGTTATTTCTTGTCTTCTGCTAGCTTTGGGATTTGCTCTTGGTTCTCTAGTCATTTTACTTGTGATGTTAGGTTGTTAACTTGAGATCTTTCTAACTTTTTGATGTTGTCATGTTGTGTTATAAATTTTCATCTTAGCACTGCCTTAGCTGTGTCTTAGAGATTCTGATATGCTGTATCTTTGTTCTCATTAGTTTTCAAGAACTTCTTGACTCTGCCTTAATTTTATTATTTGCCCAAAAGTCATTCAGGAGCAGATTGTTAAATTGCCTAGTAATTGTATGCTTTTGAGTGATTCCTTAGTCTTGATTTTTAGTTTGATTGTGTTGTGGTGCAAAAGATTGTTACAATTTCAACTCTTTGGCATTTCCTGAGGAGTGCCTTTCTTCTAATTCTGTGATTGGTTTGTATGTGCCATGTGGCTTTGAGAAGCATATGTATTTTGTTGGTTTGGGGTGTACAGTTCTGTAGATATCTATCAGCTCTATGTGATCCAGTGCTGAGTTCAAGTCCTGAATATCTTTGTTCATTTTGTCTCAATGATCTCATATTGTCAGGGGGTGTTAAAGCCCCCACTGCTACTGTGTGGGAGTCTAAGATCTCATATTGTCAGGGGGCATTAATGCCCCCACTATTACCGTGTGGGAGTATCAGTCTCTTAGAAGGTCTCTAAGAACTTGCTTTATGAATTTGGGTGCTTCTGTGTTAGGTGCATATATATTTATGGTAGTTACATATTCTTATTGAATTGAATTTTTTTACTATTATGTAATGCCCTTCTTTGTCTTTTTTGATCTTTGTTGCTTTAAAATTTGTTTTGTCAGAAATCAGGATTGCAATCCTTGCTTTTTTTCTGTTTGTTATTTGCTTGCTAGATTTTTCCTCCATCCCTTTATTTTTAACCTATATGTGTTGTTGCACGTGAGATGGGTTTTTTGAAGACAGCATACCAATGGTTCTTGGTTCTTTATCCATCTCACCATTCTGTGTCTTTTAATTGGGGCATTTAGCCTATTTCCATTTAAGGTTAGTATTGAAATGTATGGTTTTGATCCTGCCATCATGATGGTAGCTGTTTATTTTGCAGACTTGTTTATGTGGTTGCTTTATAGTGTCACTGGTCTGTGTATTTTAGTGTGTTTTTGTAGTGGCTGGTAACAGTCTTTTCTCTCCATATTAAGTGTTTTTTTCAGGAGATCTTGTAAGGCAGGTCTGGTGGTAATAAATTTCCTCAGCATTGGCTTGTCTTAAAAGGATCTTCTTATTTCTGTTTTGCTTATGAATCTTAGTTTAGCTGAATATGAAATTCTGGGTTGGAATTTCTTTTCTTTAAGAATGTTAAATACTGATCCCCAGTCTCTTCTGCCTTGTAAGGTTTCTGTTGAGAGGTCCACTTTTAGTCTGATGGGCTTCCCTTTGTAGGTTACCTGACCTTTCTCTCCAGCTGTCTTTAACATTTTTCCTTTTATTTCAACCTCAGAGAATCTGATGATTATATGTCTTGGGGATAATCTTGTTTCTTACTGGGGCTTTCTGCATTTTTTGAATTTGAATGTTGGCCTCTCTAGCTAGGTTGGGAAAGTTGTCAAGGATAATATCCTGAAATACGTTTTCAAAGTTGCTTCTACTCTCTGCATTTCTTTCAGGGACACCAATGAGTCATAGATTCATTCTCTTTATATAATCTTACACTTCTTGGATGTTTTGTTTCTTTTAATTCTTTTTTTTCACTACTCTTGTCTTATTTCAGAAAGCCAGTCTCAAGCTCTGAGATTCTTTTCTCCACGTGGTGTATTCTTCTGTTAATACTTGTGATTGCATTATAAAATTATTGGAATGGGATTTTTAGTTCTATCACATCAGTTACGCTCTTTTCTGTACTGGCTATTTTGTCTGTCAGCTCCTACATTGCTTTGTCATGATTTTTAGCTTCCTTGTATTAGGTTTCAACGTATGCATGTAGCTCAATGATCTTCATTTCTATCCATATTCTGAACCTTATTTCTGTCATTT
Organism: Piliocolobus tephrosceles; assembly: GCF_002776525.5. Taxonomy (NCBI): domain Eukaryota; kingdom Metazoa; phylum Chordata; class Mammalia; order Primates; family Cercopithecidae; genus Piliocolobus; species Piliocolobus tephrosceles. The sequence goes on along the minus strand of NW_022326853.1, from coordinate 15,784 downwards.
CAGTCATCTCAGCTTGGTTCAGAACCCTTCCTGGAGAGGCAGCACAGTCGTTTGGAGGAAAGAAAGCACTCAGCTTGTGGGGCGCTCAGGGTTCTCGCACTGATTCTTTCTCATCTTTCTCGGTTTATCTACCTTCCATCTTTGAGGTTGCTGACCTTTGAATAGGCTTTTTTTTCCCATTTATTGTATTTGATGGCCCTGAGAATTTGATTGTGGTAAAACATGGATCCTGCCAACTGGTTTTGTTTCTGGAAGATTTTAGGGGGGCCATCCCTCAACTCCCAAATCTTGGACTTGGTGCTCTCTGGGAGAATTGTACTGGACACCAGCTTTGTTTTCTGGCTCCTGGAGGTTTGGAATCAGATGGAGGAAGGCATGCATGCAGG
>NW_022326853.1:0-12398 GCF_002776525.5 Piliocolobus tephrosceles | reverse complement strand
CTTGCACCTGTCCTAGATTGAGGACATATTTTTGTAATTGATGAGTCCTTTCCTCTGTTAGGAGATCTGTGGTTAGGAAAGGCCTTCCGTATGTTAACTCAACAGGACTTCATTGTAAGTTTGACTTTGGAGCAGTTCAAGCCCGCAGGAAGCTATGTGTGTTAGCTAGAGTCTTCTTTAGAGTAGGATTAGCCCTTTCACCTTTCCAGAGGACCGCGGTCTCCACGCAGAGTAAAGGTCATATTGGATTCTTCAAGCTGAGGATAGGTGTTGGGATACGCCTGCCGTGAAAGATGGGCCCTTGTCGCTTTGCAGGCTTTTAGATGACCCAAACTGAGGAGTTATTTCTTCTGGTAAACATTGTTCAGATGGGGTGGGGAATGCCTCGATCTAACCAGTGAAGGTGTCAGTGAGCGTTAGCAAATATTTGAATCTCCTGCAGAAAGGCAACTGAGTAAATTAGAGTTGCCAGTTCTCACCTGAGTAGGTTCCTCAATGTTGGACAGGTTTAACTGGAGGAGAAAATTGCTGACTGTTTGGGTCATGTCAGGCACAGAGCATGCAGGTGTCAGCTGATTGATTCTGTGTGGATTGTTTTCCTTGGAGTGGGGGTCTTGTCTTGGTGTCCCTTCATGGTGTTGCTGAAAGATGTTGCTGGAAAAGAGGGTCCTGATACAGACCACAAAGTAGGATTCTTAGATTTTGTGCAGGAAAAAATACAGACCACAAAGTAGGATTCTTAGATTTTGTGCAGGAAAAAATTTGAGGTGAGTCAGCACGGTGAAAGAAACAAGTTTATTAGAAATGACTCCGTGACAGAGTTGGACATCCTCAGAAAACAAGAGCAGGAATGTACTGTCTTTTGTTAGTGTCTCTACTTGTAAGTAACTATAAACAGAAAGAGCTATAATTAAACTTGGAAGGTGCAGATATACTCACTAAAGTCAGAGGTTATTTAACAATGACCGTTAACCCGTTGACCTAAGCTAGCTCATTAATATTATCCTTACAAAAAAATGCTGCACTCCTAGGACATTTATACACTTTTCAGACTTGGTGGAAGATGTCTTGTATGGCCACAAATATTCTGCAATTGTAATTTGTGGCCACCTAAAAAATGTGGCTATTTGCAGACCATAAGTATTAACCTTCTAGATGCCTTGTGAGTACCTATGTATTTATTTATTATTATTTTGAGACAGAGTCTTGCTCTGTTGCCCAGGTTGGAGTGCAGTGCACCACCTTGGCTCACTGAAACCTCTGCCTCCTGGGTTCAAGCAATTCCCCTGCCTCAGCTTCCCAGGTAGCTGCGATTACAGGCATGAATCACCACACCCAGCTAATTTTTGTGTCTTTAGTAGAGATGGGGTTTCACTCTGTTTGCCGGGCTGGTCTCAAACCCCTGACAACAAGCGATCTGCCCACCTTGGCCTCCCAAATTGCTGGGATTACAGGCATGAGCCACCGCTCCCAGCCACAATGAGGTTTTTAAATAATTCAAACTGATTTCCTGCTGTTGAGCAGGGAGCTGAGCAAATTCAACAGATCATGGGCCTAAAGTAGAAGAAGACTGAGGAGAAACTCTAGAACACATGTGATTAAATTAACTACAATTGAAACCAAATCAAATTTAATGAGGCTGTAACTCTTCATTTCAAGATGTTTCCCCCCATTTTGAAATGTGGTGTTATTCAGTGGAAAAGAAAAATAGTGTTTATCTCCAGAGTAAAGAACAGGGTTCCCTGCAGGGATTGATTGAGAGCTATGGCTCAGGATTGAAAACCCTTTTTTCCGCTTATAAACTAAAAATTATTTTCTAAGCTCCTATTGACTAAATGGACCCTTCTTCTTGGAAGGACATTCCAAAGTTAACCTGAAAAGCTGGTTCAAGCCATGGGTCACACATGCCTCATTATACTCTCCTACCTTTGGCTTTAATTTTAATTTCAGTTTTTAATTTATTTTTGTGGGTACACAGGTGGTGTATATATTTATGGGGGTACATGACATACTTTGATACAGGCATGCAGTGAGTAATACATAATAAAAATGGGGTATCCATCCCCTCAAGCATTGATAGCTTGTGTTATAAACAATCCAATTATACTGTTTTAGGTTTTCAAAATGTAAGTTAAATTATTTTTTACTATAATCACCCTGTTGTGCTATCAAATACTGTCTTATTCATTCTTTCTAACAATTTTATTTTATCCATTTAGCATCCCCACTAACCCCCTGTTCCCCCACTGCCCTTCCCAGCCTCTGGTAACCATCCTTATACTCTCTATCTCTATGACACCAATTGTTTTGAATTTTAGCACCCACAAATAAGTGAGAACATGTGACATTTGTCTTTCTGTGCCTGACTTATTTCACTTAACGTAAAGACTTTCAGTTCCATTTATATTATTGCAAATGGCAGACTCTCATTCTTTCTTATAGCTGAATCATACCCCATTGTGTACATGTACCACATTTTCTCTATCCAGTCATCTGTTGCTGGACATTTAGGTTCCTTCCAAATGTTGGCTATTATAAACCCTGCTGTAGCAAACATGAGAGTGCCAATATGTCTTTGATTTACAATATGTCTTTGAATTTATTTCTCTTAGGCATATACTGAACAGTGGGATTGCTGGACCATATAGTGGCTCTATTTTTAGTTAAATCAGGAGCATCCAAACTGTCCTTAATTGTGCTCCCAACAACAGTATACAAGGGTTCCCTTCACTCCACATATTCACCAGCATTTGTTTTTGACTGACTTCTGGATAAAAACCATCTTAACTGGGGTGAAATGATATCTCATTTTGGGTTTGATTTGCATTTCTATGATGATCAGTGATGTGGAGCACCTTTTCATTTGCCTGTTTGACGTTTGTATGTCTTCTTTTCATAAATGTCTATTTAAATTTTTTGTCCACTCTTCAATTGGATTATTACAGTTTTTCTACAGAATTTTTTGAACTCAATATATTGTAGTGTATTAGTCTGTTTCTGCAGTGCTATAAAAAAATACCCGAGACTGGGTTATCTATTTACTGAGATGAAGTCTTGATCTGTTGCCCATGCTGAAGTGCAGTGGTGCAATCTCAGCTCACTACAACCTCCGCCTCCTGGTTCAAGCAATTCTCTGTCTCAGCCTCCTGAGTAGCTGAGATTACAGGCACCTGCCACCAAGCCCAGCTAATTTTTGTATTTTTAGTAGAGATGGGGTTTGCCATCTAGGTCAGGCTGGTCTTGAACTGCTGACCTTGTGATCCACCCGCCTTGGCCTCCCAAAGTGGTGAGATTACAGGCATGAGTCACCGCACCTGGCAAGACTGGGTAATTTATAAAGGAAATGGGTTTAATTGACTCACAGTTCCACATGGCTGGGGAGGCCTCAGGAAACTTACAATCATGGCAGATGGGGAAGCAGGCACCTCTTCCATGACGGCAGGTGAGAGAGCATGTATATGAAGCAAAGGGAGAACAGCCCCTTATAAAACCATCTGATTTCATGAGAACTCACTCATTATCAGAAGAACAGCATGGGGGAAACCACCCCTCCATGATCCAGTCACCTTCTACCAGGTCTCTCCCTCAAAACCTGGGGATTACAATTGAATATGAGATTTGGGTGGGAACACAAAGCCTAACCATATCATGTAGCTATTAATTGCTTTTCAGATGGATAATTTACAAATATTTTCTCCTATTCTGTGGGTTTTCTCTTCACTTTGTTTATTGTTTCCTTCACTTTAAGGCTTTCTGACTTGCTGTAATCCCATTTGTCCATGTTTTTTTTGGTTGTCTGTGCTTATGGTGCATTATTTAAGAAATTCTTGCCCAAACCAATGCCCTAAAGAGTTTCCCCAATGTTTTCTTGTAAAAGTTTGATAATTTGAGGTGTTAGGTTTAAGTCTTTAATTTATTTTAATTTGATTTTTGTATGTGGCAAGAAATAGGGTTCTAGTTTTATTCTTCTGCCTATGGCTTGCCAGTTTTCCCAGCCCTATTTATTACAAAAACTGTCTTATTTTTTATTGTATGTTCTTGGCACTTTTGTTGAAAATAAGTTTAGTTTAGCTGTATGAGTTTGTTTCTAAGGTCTCTGTTTTGTTCCATTTGTCATTATGTCTGTTTTTATGCTAGTGTCATGCTGTTTTAATTAGTATAACTTAGTAGTATAATTTAAAACCAGGTAATGGAATTCCTTCAGTTTTGTTTTATATACTCAGCATAGCTTTGACTATTAGGGTGTTTTGTTCCATATAAATTTTTTTTTCTTTTTCTGTGAGGAATGTCTTTTTTTTTTTTTTTTGATGGAGTCTCACTCTGTCACCTAGACTGGAGTGCAGTGATGCAATCTTGGCTCACTGTAACATCCACCTCCTGGGTTCAAGCAATTCTCTGCCTCAGCCTCCTGAGTAGCTGGGATTACAGGCACCCGCCACCAAGCCTGGCTAATTTTTTTGTATTTTTAGTAGAGATGGGGTTTCACCAAGTTGGCCAGGCTGGTCTTGAACTCCTGACCTCATGATCCACCAACCTCGGCCTCCTGAAGTGTTGGGATTACAGGCATGAGCCACCACCCCTGGCCTGTTATTTTGATAGAGGTGGCATGAAATGTATAGATTGCTTTGGATTGTATGGACATTTAAAAAAATACTGATTCTTCCAATCTGTGAACATAAAAACATCTTTCCAATTTTTGGGTCCTCTTTCATTTCTTTTATCAGTGTTTTACAGTTTTAATTGTTGAGAACTTTTATTTCTTTGGTAAATTCCCACACATTTTGTTTTATTTGTGGCTATTGCAAATAGTATTACATTTTTAAATTCTTTTTCAATTTGTTGACTGTTGGCATATAGAAATCCTACTGGGATATATATGTTGATTTTGTATTCTGCAAATTTACTCAAGTTATTACTTCTGATAGTTTTTTGGTGGATATATTAGGCCATCTTCACATTGCTATAAAAATAATCGGTGACTGGTTAATTTATAAAGGAAATAGGTTTAACTGGCTCATGGTTCTACAGGTTGTACAGAAAGCATAGCACTGGCTTCTGCTTCCAGTGAAGCCTCCGACAACTGACAATCAAGGTGAAAAATAAATCCGGCGCTTACACATCCCATGGTAAGTGCAAGGGCGGGGGGAAGTGCTACACACTTGTAGATAACCAGCTCTCATGAAAATTTACTGTTGTGAGAATGGCACCAAAGGAAATGATGCCAAACTGTTCATGGAAATCCTGCCCTCATGATTCAATCACCTCCCCACTAGGCCCAGTTCCAACATTAAAGATTACATTTCAATATAAGATTTTGGTGGGAACACAAACCCAAACCATATCATTTTGCCCCTGGCCATTCCAAATCTCATATCCTTCTCATATTTCAAAACACAATCATGACTTCCCAATAATCCCCAAAGTCTTAACTCATTTCAGCCTTAACTCAGAAGTCAAAAGTCTCATCTAAGACAAAGCTAGTTTCTTCCTCCTATAAGCCTGTAAAATAAAAGACAAGTTAGGTACTTCCAAGATACAAATGGGGCAGAAGCATTGGGTAAATACTCCTATTCTAAAAGGAAGAAATCAGCCAAAAGAAAGGGGCCACAGGACCCATGAAAGTCTGAAACCCAGAAGGGCAGTTATTGAATTGTAAGGCTCCAAAATAATTATTTTTGACTCTGTGTCCCATTTCCAGGGCACACTAATGCCTTGGGAAGTTCAACTTTGTGACTTTGCATGGTTCAGCGCCCACAGCTGCTCTCATGGGCTGGCATTGTGTGCCTCTGGCTGGTATTGTGTGCCTCTGGCTTTTCCAGGTGCAAGGTGCAAGCTGTAGCTAGATCTACCATTCTGGGCTCTGGAGGACAGTGATCCTCTCCTCACAGATCTGCTAGGCCATACCCCAGTGGGGAGCCTGCATGGGGACTGTCACCCCACATTTCTTTTCTCCATTGTTTTAGTAGAGGTTCTGCATGAGGGCTCCACCCCTGCAGCATGCTTCTGCCTGCGCACCATGGCTTTTTCATACATCCTTTGAAATAAAGGTGGAGGCTCCCAACTCTCAACTCTTGCATTTTGTACTCTCCCAGGCCTAACACCACATGGAAGCTACCAAGGCTTATGGCTTGCACCCTCTGAAGCAGTGACTGGAGTTGTCGTGGGTCAATTTGACCTACACCTGAAGCTGAAGCAGTGGCCAGGATGCAAGGAGCCATGTTCCAAGGCTACCTAAGACAGCAGGTCCTGGGCATGATCCCAGAAACTATTCTCTTCTTTTAGGCCTCAGGGCCTGAGATGGGGGGCCTGCCTTTTAGATTTCTAAAATGCCTTCAATTCCTCTTTCCCATTGTCTTGGCTAACAACACTTGCTTTTTTTTAGGTTATACAAATATCTCTAACAAGTGGTTGCTCCACAGCCTGCTTGAGTTCCTCTTTTATAAAAGCTTTTTATTTTTCAGCCACATGACTCCCTTGTAAGTATAAGTTACAACTTTTTTTTTTTTGCTAGAACATGTGAGCATAGGTTGTTAGAAGCAGCCAGGCCACATCTCAAATGCTTTGCTGCTTAGACATTTCTCCATCAGAAATCCTAAATCATCAATTTCAAATTCAAACTTTTATATATCCCTAGGACATGACAGAAATTCAGCCAACCACTTTGCTAAGACAACATGTATGACATTTGCTTCAGTCCTAATAAGTTTCTAATTTTCATCTGAGACCTCCTCAGCTCAGCCTTCTCTGTCCAGATCACTATCAGCATTTTGGTCACAGCCATTCAACCAGTCTCTAAGAAAATCTCAACTTTCCCTCATTTTTCTGTCTTCTTCTGAGTCCTATAAACTCTTTCAACCTCTGCCTCTTTACCCAATTACAAAGCTGATGCCACATTTTCAGGTATTCTTATAAAAATTTTCCACTCCTTGGTGCCAATTTTCTGTATTAAGCTATTTTTGCATCACTATAAATAATTGAGACTGGGTAATTTATTTTTTAAAAAGGAGGTTTAAGTGGCTCATGATTCTACAGGCTGTAGAGAAGGCATAGCACTGGCATGCACTTCTGGGGAGGCCTCTGGAAGTTCACAGTCATGGCAGAAGTTGAAGCAGAATCTTGCACATCACAGGGCAAAAAGCAGGAGCGAAAAACGGAGGGACGAGTTGTTACACACTTTTAAATGACCAGATCTTATGGGAACTCACTCACTGTCATGAGGATAGTAACAAATGGGATGGTGCTAAGCCATTTGTGAGTAATCCACCCCGATAGTTAAATCACCTTTCACCAGGCCCACCTCCAACACTGAGAATTACATTTAAATATGAGATTTGGGAGGGGACATACATTCAAACCCTGTCAGAGGAGTCTTTATGCTTTTTCAAATGTAAGATTATATATTGGCAAAAAAAGATAATGTTACTTCTTTTCCAATTGGGATGCCTTTTATTGCTTTCTTTTGTCTGATTGCTCCAGATAGGACTTTCAGAATTATTTTGAATAACAGTGGTAAAAGTGGACGTTCTTGTCATCTTCCAGATTTTAGAGGAAAGGCTTTTAGTTTTTCCCCACTTAGTCTGATACTAGCTGTGGGTCTGTCATATATGACTTTTATTATGTTGAGGTATGTTCATTCCATACCCAGTTTTCAAAGGGTTTTTTATTATTAAAGATATTAAATTTTATCAAATAATTTTTTAGCATAAGTGAAATGATTATATGGATTTTATCTTTTTTTTTCTTTTTTTTTTTTGGAGATGAAGTGTCCCTCTGTCACCCAGGCTGGAGTGCAATGGCATGATCTCAACTCACTGGAACCTCTGCCTCCCGGGTTCAAGGGATATTCTCCTGCTTCAGCCTCCCGAGTAGCTGGGATTACAGGCACCCACCACCATGCCTGGTTAATTTTTGTATTTTTAGTAGAGACAGGGTTTCACCGAGTTGGCCAGACTGGTTTTGAACTCCTGACCTCAGGTGATATGCCCACCTCGGCTTCCCAAAGTGCTTTGATTACAGGCATGAGCCACTGTGCCCGGCACCTTCATTCTGTTTATGTGACGTGTTACATTGATTAATTTGTATGTTGAACCATCCTTGCATCCCTGGGATAAATCCCACTTGGTCATTATGAATTACCTATTTATGTATTGTTTAATTAAGTTTGCTAGGTTTTTTTGCAAATTTTTGCACCAATATTCTCAGATATGGGCCTGTAGTTTGCTTTTTAAATGTGTCTTTGTCTGGTTTTGATATCAGGGTAATACTAGCCTCAAAGAATGAGTTTGGAAATGTTCTTTCCTTCTCTATTTTTCAGTCTGGTTCTACAGACTTTTTTATTAAGGCTTTAATTTTGTTAATTGTTATTCAGCTGTTCAGGTTTTAGATTTTTTTCTAGTTCAATCTTGGTAAGTTGTGTGTGTCTAGGAATTAATTTCCTCTAGGTTTTCTAATTTGTTGGCATACAATTGCTGATAGTAGCCACTAATGATCCTTTGATTTTTTGAAGCGTTACTTGTAATGTCTCCTTTTTCACCTCTGATTTTACTAATTTGTATCTTCTCTGTTTTTCAATTAGCCTGTTTAAATATTTGTCAATTGTTTTACTTTTCAAAAAAATCAACTTTTTGTTTCATTAATCTTTTGCGTTGTTGTCTTCATTTTAACTTTATTTACTTCTGCTCTAATCTTCATTATTTCTTTTCTTCTAATTCTGGGTTTCGTTTGGCCTTTTTACTCTAATTAATCAAGATGTATTAGGTTATTTATTTGAAGCTTTTCTGTTTTTTATGTAGGCACTTACAGTTATAAATTCTCCTTTTATAATAGTACCTCTTTTACTATATCCCATAGGTTTTGCTATGCTATGTTTCCATTGTCATTTGTTTCAAGAAATTTTTCTATTCTTAACTTTTTTATCAACCTACTAATCATTCAGGAGCATATTGTTTAATGTCCATGTGTTTGTATAGTTTCTGAAATTCCTTTTTAAATTGATTTCTAGTTTTATTCCCTGTAGTCAGAGAAAATGCTTGATATTACTTCAATTTTTTGGAATGTTTTTAGACTTGTTACTTAACATTTGGTCTATCCTTGAGAATAAACTGTGTGCTGAGGAGAAGAATGTGTATTCTGCAGCTGTTGCGTGAAATTTTCTGTAAATATCTATTAGGTTCATTTGTTCTATAGTACAGACTAAGTCTGATGTTTCTTTGTTGATTTTCTGTCTGGAAGGTCTATCCAATGACTAATGTAGGGTGTTGAAGTGTCCAGTCATTATTGTATTGAGGTCTCTTTCTTTAGCTCTTATAATATTTGCTTCATTTATCTAGGTGCTTTAGTATTGGGTGCATATATATTTTTAATTATTATATCCTCTTGATGAATGGATCTCTTTCTTATTATATAATGACCTTTTTAATCTCTTCCGACAGTTTTTTGTTGAAATCTATTTTTGTCTGGTATAAGCATAGCTATTTCTGCTCTTTTTTGGTTTCTATTGGAATGGAATAACTTTTTCCATCCTTTTATTTTCAGTCTAAATGTATCTTTATAGGTAAAGTATTTTTTTGTAGGTCACAGAATATTGTCCTGCTTCTCCATCCATTCGTCCACTGTTTTTCTTTTGACTGGAGTATTTAGTTCATTTACATGCGAAGTTATTATTGATAAGCTCTTACTCCTGCCATTTTGTTATTTGTTTTCTGATTGATTTTTGTCCTCTCTTCCTTCTTTCCTTTCTTCCTATCTTCCTTTTAGTGAAGGTGATTTCTCTTGTATTATAATCTAATTTCTTGCTTTTTACGTTTTGTACATCTGTGGTACACTTTTTGATTTGAAATTACCATGAGGCTTGAAAATAATTTAATACATGATTTTAGACTGTGAACAATTTAAAACTGATTGCATAAACAAAGAAACAAGCAAAACAACTAATAAAAACTCTATACTTTATTGCCATTCTTTTAAACTTTTTGTTATTTCTCTTCATTCTCTATTTTACTGTCTATGTCTTGGAAATATGTTGTAGTTATTATTTTTTATTGGTTTATTGTTTACTCTTTCTATTTGAGATTTTTGCACCCCATAATTACCATGTTATAATATTCTGTGTTTTTCCATGTGCTATTGCTAGTGAGTTCTGTACCTTCAAACGATTTCTTATTGCTCACTTTTTTTCTTTTAGGTTAAGAAATCCCTTTAGCATTTCTTGTAGGACAGGTCTGGTGTTAATGAAATCTCTCAGTTTTTATTTGTCGGGAAAAGTTCTTATTTCTCCGTCAAGTTTAAAGGACGTTTTTGCCAGATACATTATTCTAAAGTAAAAGTCTTTTTTTTTTTCCTTCAGCTTTTTTAGGATGTCATGCCACTCTCTCAGCCTGTAAATTTTCCCCTGAAAAGTCTGCTGTCGGATGTATTGGAGTTCCATCAAATGTTATTTGCGTCTCTTCTCTCGCTGCTTTTAGAATCCTTTCTTTATCCTTAACCTTTGGGAGTTCAGTTAAGTGCCCTGAGGGGGTCTTCTTTGGGTTAAATCTGCTTGATGTTCTGTAACTTTCTTTTACTTGAATGTTGATATCAAATGTTGAGGAATTGTTTAATATTATTTAATATTATTTATTTAAATAAATGTTCAACTCTTATCTCTTTTTCTATCTCCTCCTTAAGGCCAATAACTCTTAGATTTTCTATTTTAAGGCTATTTTTTAGAGTTCGTAGGCATGCTTTATTTTTTATTCTTTTTTGTCTCCTCTGACTTTGTATTTTTAAATAGTGTGGCTTCAAGTTCACTAAATCTATCTTCTCCTTGATCAATTATTTTAAGTAATTCTGATCCATTCTTCACTATGACAATAGCATTTTAACTTCAGAATTTTGGCTTTTTTTAAAATTTATTTCAATCTCATTGTTAAATTCATCTGATAGAATTTTGAATTTCTTCTGTGTTATATTGCATTTCTTTGAATTACCTCAACCAGCTATTTTGGATTTCCTGTATGAAAGGTCAAATATCTCTGTTTTTCCAGGATTGGTCCCTGGTGCCTTATTCAGCTTGTTTGGTGAGGTCATGTTTTCCTGGATGGTCTTGATGTTTGTAGATGTTCGTCTATATCTGGGCACAGTCTTTATTGTGGTCTTCACAGTCTGGGCTTGTTTGTGCCCATTATTTTTGGGACACTTTCCAGGTATTCAAAGAGACTTGGGTCCCAAGCCTGATAACACAGTACCTTATGCAAACACGTAGGGGTACTGCCTTGGTGGCCTTGGATTAGCATCAAGAAAAATTCTCTTGGCCGGGTGTGGTGGCTCATGCCTGTAATCCCAGCACTTTGGGAGGTCAAAGCAGACATATCACCTGAGGTTGGGAGTTCAAGACCAGCCTGACCAACATAGAGAAACCCTGTCTCTACTAAAAATACAAAATTCGTTGGGCGTGGTGGCACATGCCTGTAATCCCAGCTACTAGGGAGGCTGAGGCAGGAGAATTGCTTGAACCTGGGAGACGGAGGTTGTGGTGAGCTGAGATCACGCCATTGCACTCTAGCCTGGGCAACAAGAGTGAAACTCCGTCTCAAAACAAAGAAAAGAAAAAAGAAAACAAGAAAAAATCTCTTGATTTATCAAGTAGAGACTCTTGTTCTCTTCCTTTACTTTCTCTCAAACCAGCAGAGTCTCTCTTTCTGTGCAGAGGCATGGGGAGCTGGGGTTGGGGTAACACAAGCACCCCTGTGGCCACCACCGCTGAGACTGCTGGCTCACACCTGACGTAGGCACAGAACTTGGTCTCACCCAAGGCCCACTGTAGCCACTACCTGGCTACCATATCAGTTTACTCAAAGCCCTGGGACTCTGTGATTAGTAGATGGCAAAGCCAGCCAGGTTTGTGTCTCTGCCTATAGGGCGGCAAGTTCCCCTAGTCATGAGCGGGTCCACAGATGCTATCTGGGAGCCAGAGATTAAAGCACAGAATCTTCACAGTTTACCTGCTCTTCTATTTTACTGTAGCTAACCTGGCACTTAGGACATAAGACAAAGTATTTTCTACTCTTCCTTCCCCTGTCTGCAGGCAGAGGTGCCTCGTCTGTGACTGCCAACACCACCGGCCCATGGTGGGTTCTGCCAAATCATCATCGATTTCTCACTTAAAGCCCAAGGACTCTTTAGTTAGCTTGGGATAAATTCTGCAATGCCTGGGACTCGACCTTTGGCCCAGGGCAAGTGCAGAAATGCTGACCAAGCCCCTAGGCCTGGACTCAGGGACTCTAAGAGTCTGCTTGGTGCTCTCCGTCACTGTGGCTGAGCTGGTATATCAGGTGCATCACAGAGTTCCCTTTACTTTCCCCGCTACTTCTCTCAAACAGAAGTCTTTCACTGTAGCGACCACAGCTGGAAATGTGCTG
>NW_022326852.1:0-3112 GCF_002776525.5 Piliocolobus tephrosceles | reverse complement strand
GTGCCCTGGACTCATGCATTTAAGAAACATTTATGAGCACCCGCTGCGTGCCAGGCACTATTCTAGGTTTTGGGGCTAGAGCTGTGGAGCCATCAGAAGTCACAGGGGACAGCAGACGGGATCAGTAGATAAATACATAAAAGTATATCGTGTGTTAGATGATGAGTGCAGGGTTGAAAATGTCAGGCAAGGAAAGGAGTAGAAAATATTGGGGGCCAGGGAAGGCTCCACGGAGAAAGGAACTCTAAAGACGAGAAGGGGGTGAGGGCGCCACTGCAGGGCTCTGGGGGAGAGGTGTTCCAGGCAGAAGGAACAATAGGGTGAAGGCTCTGGGGTGGGATCACGCCTGGTCAGTCTGCGAATGGAGGGGAGGCCCCTGTGGCTGCAGAGAGTGGGCGGAGACGGGGATGGGGTTAGGGAGGGAGGGGATGGGGTTAGGGAGGGAGGGAATTGGGTCCCACCACTCTCTGTGGATGGCCTGAAGGACTTGGGCTCCTCTGAGTGAGCAGGAGCCCCGGAGAGAGTCAGGAGAGGAGACTCTGGCTGCACCATGGGGAATAAGTGACTGGAGTCCAATCAGGAAGCAGTTGGCCTGATTTCAGGGAGAGAGGATGATCGCCTGGCCCCCCCGGGGGAGGTGGCAAGGGTCCGACCGTGGATGCTTACATTGAAGAGAGAAACAGGCTTTGCTGATAGATTGGATGTGGGAACTGAAAGATGGGAGGAACCGTAGCCAAGATGATTGCCTGAGTACCCAGAGGAAAGGGGAGTGGCTTTGGAAGGAACAGGAGGGACGGTGACATCAGGACTCGGCTGTGTGTGTGGCACTCGAGGTCTAATTGGCAGCCAGATGACATCAACGGATGTCAGGGTTGTACCAAGCCACTTATCAAGGGATGTCAGGTCCCGGTTGTACCAAGCCAGTGATTGCCAAATTCTAATCATTCCCTCACAATTTTCATCATATATCTGTGTGCCACTTGTACTATTATTTACTTTTTAAAAATTGGCTGTAATTGTTTGTTGTTGTTTTTAAAAGGATTTCCACTACCCTAAAGGAAAAGCTGAGGTTACTTGCCCTAAATAGAAGGAAACCAAGCCACGCAATTAACCTAAGGCAATGCCACCCCCTGCCCGGAGCTCCAAGCGGCCTTTCACACCACCAGTGTCCCTGGTGTTTGGTGATGTGACTCTGTGCTGCCCCACCACTGGTGTGCCTGATGAAGTCACCACTAGGTGGCCCCCTTCTGGGTCACCAAGGGACCATTCTGAGCTTAACTGAAGCCAAGAGGGGACCAAGAGCATGGGGACCTCTCTGTACTTCCTCAGGACGCTGTTACCACCTCCCGTGTGACAGCAATGTTTTGTGAATGTGAAACTCAACACCCTGCCTCTACTGGGTTTGAGTCTTTGCTGCCTGCCCAGCTGTGCAGCCTTAGCCAGTCATTCAGCTCCCAGGTTCAGTTCCCTGTTCTGTAAAATGGGCCATTGGCAGAATTCAGTGATGAGTGTCTTCAGCCCTGCCATAAGCATTCCGCCAGTGATAGTCGCCGTTATTAATTATAATGATTATTGTCGGCACAGAAGACTGCCCTCTTCCGCAGGAATAAGTTGGAGCGCTCTCAGTTCCCTAGATATACCAGAAGGTTGCAACACCCAAGCATTCAGGGGTCAGGCAGGTAATGAGAGTGGGTGCAGGTGGCGTAAGACTGTAGGGAGTGCAGGGGAGTGTGGCAAACTGGAGAGCAGATATTCTGTGTGATGCTATTAATGTCAAATTTTTAAAATCCACTCTACAAGACACCAACACACAGATCTGTGGACATTAACTGGTTTGGACTCCTGAGATATGAAAACCCAAGAGTGTAAGATAGTATTTGATGTGTTATTGTAGCTGGTGTCTGTTGAGCACATGATGTGCCAGGCACTGTGCTAGGCAGTGAACAAAGTAGGCTGAGTCCCTGCCCTTGTGGAGTGCTCTGGTGAAGGCAGCAATGCACAAATAAGTGAAATCAAAATGACTTAATGTTTGAGGACAGTAACTGCTGTGGAGAGACACGGAGTGGGGAAGCAGAGTGGAGAGTGCTATGGGTTGGGGGAGGCAGTTTCAATACAGGCCAGGGAAGGGCCTCTCCAAGAAGGTGGTGTCTGATCAATACCTTGAAGGAGACAGAGGTAGCCCTGTGACTGGAGGAGTGGGAGCATCCCAGGCTGGGGGTACAGCTGAGGCAGAGACCAGGAGGTGGGAGGGCGGCCAGTGTGCAATCCTGGGACCTCAAGGGCATGACCTTGGTGCCTTGATTGGTGGTAAAAATTGAAAGTGGAAGCAGCTGATTGGTGAGCAGAGGGCCCTCCCCAGATCCCCAGGAGACTGTGGTGGGTCTGACGCTTGTTTTCAGTTCTCGAGGGGGTTGCTAGGTGAGTGGGATCACAGCCTTCACATGCCTGGTAGACCCTGTTTTGGTTTCCCACTGCTGTCCTAACAAATCACAAACTGAGTGGCTTAAAACAACAGAAATGCACCCTCTCAACAGTTCTGGAGGCCGGAAGTCTGAAATCAAAGTGTTAGCATGGCTGTGCTTCCTCAGAAGGCTCCAGGGGAGAGCCCTTCGTTGCCTCTTCCAGCCCTGGGACCCTAGGAGTTCCTTGTTCCTTGGCTTGTATGTGCATCCCTCCAATCTCTGCTTCCCTTTGAATGTGGCCTTCCCCTCTGTGCCTGTGCGTCTTCTCCACTTTGTGTCCTATGTGGACACCTGTCACTGGATTTAGGGCCCACCCGGGGAATCCAGAACAAATCTCACCTCAGTATCCTCAATTTAATTACATCTGCAGAGACCCCCTGTATTAGTCTGTCTTCATGCTGCTGATAAAGACATACCTGAGACTGGGTAATTAGAAAGAAAAAAAGGTTTCATGGACTCAGTTCCATGTGACTGGGGAGGCCTCAGGATCATGGCAGAAGGTGAAAGGCACATCTTACATGGTGGCAAGCAAGAGAGAATGAGAACCAAGTAGAAGGGAAAACCTTTATAAAACCATCAGATCTCGTGAGGCTTATTCGCTATCAAGAGAACAGTATGGGGAAAACCACCCCCATGATTCAGTTGTCTCC
>NW_022326851.1:0-3112 GCF_002776525.5 Piliocolobus tephrosceles | reverse complement strand
GGAGACAACTGAATCATGGGGGTGGTTTTCCCCATACTGTTCTCTTGATAGCGAATAAGCCTCACGAGATCTGATGGTTTTATAAAGGTTTTCCCTTCTACTTGGTTCTCATTCTCTCTTGCTTGCCACCATGTAAGATGTGCCTTTCACCTTCTGCCATGATCCTGAGGCCTCCCCAGTCACATGGAACTGAGTCCATGAAACCTTTTTTTCTTTCTAATTACCCAGTCTCAGGTATGTCTTTATCAGCAGCATGAAGACAGACTAATACAGGGGGTCTCTGCAGATGTAATTAAATTGAGGATACTGAGGTGAGATTTGTTCTGGATTCCCCGGGTGGGCCCTAAATCCAGTGACAGGTGTCCACATAGGACACAAAGTGGAGAAGACGCACAGGCACAGAGGGGAAGGCCACATTCAAAGGGAAGCAGAGATTGGAGGGATGCACATACAAGCCAAGGAACAAGGAACTCCTAGGGTCCCAGGGCTGGAAGAGGCAACGAAGGGCTCTCCCCTGGAGCCTTCTGAGGAAGCACAGCCATGCTAACACTTTGATTTCAGACTTCCGGCCTCCAGAACTGTTGAGAGGGTGCATTTCTGTTGTTTTAAGCCACTCAGTTTGTGATTTGTTAGGACAGCAGTGGGAAACCAAAACAGGGTCTACCAGGCATGTGAAGGCTGTGATCCCACTCACCTAGCAACCCCCTCGAGAACTGAAAACAAGCGTCAGACCCACCACAGTCTCCTGGGGATCTGGGGAGGGCCCTCTGCTCACCAATCAGCTGCTTCCACTTTCAATTTTTACCACCAATCAAGGCACCAAGGTCATGCCCTTGAGGTCCCAGGATTGCACACTGGCCGCCCTCCCACCTCCTGGTCTCTGCCTCAGCTGTACCCCCAGCCTGGGATGCTCCCACTCCTCCAGTCACAGGGCTACCTCTGTCTCCTTCAAGGTATTGATCAGACACCACCTTCTTGGAGAGGCCCTTCCCTGGCCTGTATTGAAACTGCCTCCCCCAACCCATAGCACTCTCCACTCTGCTTCCCCACTCCGTGTCTCTCCACAGCAGTTACTGTCCTCAAACATTAAGTCATTTTGATTTCACTTATTTGTGCATTGCTGCCTTCACCAGAGCACTCCACAAGGGCAGGGACTCAGCCTACTTTGTTCACTGCCTAGCACAGTGCCTGGCACATCATGTGCTCAACAGACACCAGCTACAATAACACATCAAATACTATCTTACACTCTTGGGTTTTCATATCTCAGGAGTCCAAACCAGTTAATGTCCACAGATCTGTGTGTTGGTGTCTTGTAGAGTGGATTTTAAAAATTTGACATTAATAGCATCACACAGAATATCTGCTCTCCAGTTTGCCACACTCCCCTGCACTCCCTACAGTCTTACGCCACCTGCACCCACTCTCATTACCTGCCTGACCCCTGAATGCTTGGGTGTTGCAACCTTCTGGTATATCTAGGGAACTGAGAGCGCTCCAACTTATTCCTGCGGAAGAGGGCAGTCTTCTGTGCCGACAATAATCATTATAATTAATAACGGCGACTATCACTGGCGGAATGCTTATGGCAGGGCTGAAGACACTCATCACTGAATTCTGCCAATGGCCCATTTTACAGAACAGGGAACTGAACCTGGGAGCTGAATGACTGGCTAAGGCTGCACAGCTGGGCAGGCAGCAAAGACTCAAACCCAGTAGAGGCAGGGTGTTGAGTTTCACATTCACAAAACATTGCTGTCACACGGGAGGTGGTAACAGCGTCCTGAGGAAGTACAGAGAGGTCCCCATGCTCTTGGTCCCCTCTTGGCTTCAGTTAAGCTCAGAATGGTCCCTTGGTGACCCAGAAGGGGGCCACCTAGTGGTGACTTCATCAGGCACACCAGTGGTGGGGCAGCACAGAGTCACATCACCAAACACCAGGGACACTGGTGGTGTGAAAGGCCGCTTGGAGCTCCGGGCAGGGGGTGGCATTGCCTTAGGTTAATTGCGTGGCTTGGTTTCCTTCTATTTAGGGCAAGTAACCTCAGCTTTTCCTTTAGGGTAGTGGAAATCCTTTTAAAAACAACAACAAACAATTACAGCCAATTTTTAAAAAGTAAATAATAGTACAAGTGGCACACAGATATATGATGAAAATTGTGAGGGAATGATTAGAATTTGGCAATCACTGGCTTGGTACAACCGGGACCTGACATCCCTTGATAAGTGGCTTGGTACAACCCTGACATCCGTTGATGTCATCTGGCTGCCAATTAGACCTCGAGTGCCACACACACAGCCGAGTCCTGATGTCACCGTCCCTCCTGTTCCTTCCAAAGCCACTCCCCTTTCCTCTGGGTACTCAGGCAATCATCTTGGCTACGGTTCCTCCCATCTTTCAGTTCCCACATCCAATCTATCAGCAAAGCCTGTTTCTCTCTTCAATGTAAGCATCCACGGTCGGACCCTTGCCACCTCCCCCGGGGGGGCCAGGCGATCATCCTCTCTCCCTGAAATCAGGCCAACTGCTTCCTGATTGGACTCCAGTCACTTATTCCCCATGGTGCAGCCAGAGTCTCCTCTCCTGACTCTCTCCGGGGCTCCTGCTCACTCAGAGGAGCCCAAGTCCTTCAGGCCATCCACAGAGAGTGGTGGGACCCAATTCCCTCCCTCCCTAACCCCATCCCCTCCCTCCCTAACCCCATCCCCGTCTCCGCCCACTCTCTGCAGCCACAGGGGCCTCCCCTCCATTCGCAGACTGACCAGGCGTGATCCCACCCCAGAGCCTTCACCCTATTGTTCCTTCTGCCTGGAACACCTCTCCCCCAGAGCCCTGCAGTGGCGCCCTCACCCCCTTCTCGTCTTTAGAGTTCCTTTCTCCGTGGAGCCTTCCCTGGCCCCCAATATTTTCTACTCCTTTCCTTGCCTGACATTTTCAACCCTGCACTCATCATCTAACACACGATATACTTTTATGTATTTATCTACTGATCCCGTCTGCTGTCCCCTGTGACTTCTGATGGCTCCACAGCTCTAGCCCCAAAACCTAGAATAGTGCCTGGCACGCAGCGGGTGCTCATAAATGTTTCTTAAATGCATGAGTCCAGGGCAC
>NW_022326850.1:0-3024 GCF_002776525.5 Piliocolobus tephrosceles | reverse complement strand
GCATGCCAGGCACTGTTCTAAGTTTTGGGGCTAGAGCTGTGGAGCCATCAGAAGTCACAGGGGACAGCAGACGGGATCAGTAGAGAAATACATAAAAGTATATCGTGTGTTAGATGATGAGTGCAGGGTTGAAAATGTCAGGCAAGGAAGGCAGTTAAAAAATATCGGGGGCCAGGGAAGGCTCCACGGAGAAAGGAACTCTAAAGACAAGAAGGGGGTGAGGGCGCCACTGCAGGGCTCTGGGGGAGAGGTGTTCCAGGCAGAAGGAACAGTAGGGCGAAGGCTCTGGGTTGGGAGCACGCCTGTCAGTCTGCAGACAGAGGGGAGGCACCTGTGGCTGCAGAGAGTGGGCAGAGAGGGGGATGGGGTTAGGGAGGAAGGGAATTGGGTCCCACCACTCTCTGTGGATGGGCTGAAGGACTTGGGCTCCTCTGAGTGAGCAGGAGCCCCGGAGAGTGTCAGGAGAGGAGACTCTGGCTGCACCATGGGGAATGAGTGACTGGAGTCCAATCAGGAAGCAATTGGCCTGATTTCAGGGAGAGAGGATGATCGCCTGGCCCACAGGGGAGGTGGCAAGGGTCCGACCGTGGATGCTTACATTGAAGAGAGAAACAGGCTTTGCTGATAGATTGGATGTGGGAACTGAAAGATGGGAGGAATCGTAGCCAAGATGATTTCCCGAGTACCCAGAGGAAAGGGGACTGGCTTTGGGAGGAGCTGGAGGGATGGTGACATCAGGGCTCGGCTGTGGGTGTAGCACTCGAGGTCTAATAGCCAGATGACATCAACGGATGTCAGGGTTGTACCAAGCCACATATCAAGGGAAGTCAGGTCCCAGTTGTACCAAGCCAGTGATTGCCAAATTCTAATCATTCCCTCACAATTTTCATCATATATCTGTGTGCCACTTGTACTATTATTTACTTTTTAAAAATTGGCTGTAATTGTTGTTTTTAAACGAAGGATTTCCACTACCCTAAGGAAAAGCTGAGGTTACTTGCCCTAAATAGAAGGAAACCAAGCCACGCAATTAACCTAAGGCAATGCCACCCCCTGCCTAGCGCTCCAAGCGGCCTTTCACACCACCAGTGTCCCTGGTGTTTGGTGATGCGACTCTGTGCCGCCCCACCACTGGTGTGCCTGATGAAGTCACCACTAGGTGGCCCCCTTCTGGGTCACCAAGGGACCATTCTGAGCTTAACTGAAGCCAAGGGGGGACCAAGAGCATGGGGACCTCTCTGTACTTCCTCAGGACACTGTTACCACCTCCCGTGTGACAGCAATGTTTTCTGAATGTGAAACTCAACACCCTGCCTCTACTGGGTTTGAGTCTTCGCTGCCTGCCCAGCTGTGCAGCCTTAGCCAGTCATTCAGCTCCCAGGTTCAGTTCCCTCTTCTGTAAAATGGGCCATTGGCAGAATTAAGTGATGAGTGTCTTCAGCCCTGCCATAAGAATTCCGCCAGTGATAGTCGCCACTATTAATTATAATGATTCTTGTCGGCATAGAAGACTGCCCTCTTCCCCAGGAATAAGTTGGAGCGCTCTCAGTTCCCTAGATATACCAGAAGGTTGCAACACCCAAGTGTTCAGGGGTCGGACAGGTAACGAGAGTGGGTGCAGGTGGCATAAGACTGTAGGGAGTGCAGGGGAGTGTGGCAAACTGGAGAGCAGATATTCTGTGTGATGCTATTAATGTCAAATTTTTAAAATCCACTCTACAAGACACCAACACACAGATCTGTGGACATTAACTGGTTTGGACTCCTGAGATATGAAAAGCCAAGAGTGTAAGATAGTATTTGATGTGTTATTGTAGCTGGTGTCTGTTGAGCACATGATGTGCCAGGCACTGTGCTAGGCAGTGAACAAAGTAGGCTGAGTCCCTGCCCTTGTGGAGTGCTCTGGTGAAGGCAGCAACACACAAATAAGTGAAATCAAAATGACTTACGTTTGAGGACAGTAACTGCTGTGGAGAGACACGGAGTGGGGAAGCAGAGTGGAGAGTGCTATGGGTTGGGGGAGGCAGTTTCAATACAGGCCAGGGAAGGGCCTCTCCAAGAAGGTGGTGTCTGATCAATACCTTGAAGGAGACAGAGGTAGCCCTGTGACTGGAGGAGTGGGAGCATCCCAGGCTGGGGGTATGGCTGAGGCAGAGACCAGGAGGTGGGAGGGCGGCCAATGTGCAATCCTGGGACCTCAAGGGCGAGACCTTGGTGCCTTGATTGGTGGTAAAAATTGAAAGTAGAAGCAGCTGATTGGTGAGCAGAGGGCCCTCCCCAGATCCCCAGGAGACTGTGGTGGGTCTGATGCTTGTTTTCAGTTCTCTAGGGGGTTGCTAGGTGAGTGGGATCACAGCCTTCACATGCCTGGTAGACCCTGTTTTGGTTTCCCACTGCTGTCCTAACAGATCACAAACTGAGTGGCTTAAAACAACAAATGTATTCTCTCAACAGTTCTGGAGGCCAGAAGTCCGAAATCAAAGTGTTAGCATGGCTGTGCTTCCTCAGAAGGCTCTAGGGGAGAGCCCTTCGTTGCCTCTTCCAGCCCTGGGACCCTAGGAGTTCCTTGTTCCATAGCTTGTATGTGCATCCCTCCAGTCTCTGCTTCCCTTTGAATGTGGCCTTCCCCTCTGTGCCTGTGCGTCTTCTCCACTTTGTGTCCTATGTGGACACCTGTCTCTGGATTTAGGGCCCACCCAGGGAATCCAGAACAAATCTCACCTCAGTATCCTCAATTTAATTACATCTGCAAAGACCCCCTGTATTAGTCTGTCTTCATGCTGCTGATAAAAACATACCTGAGACTGGGTAATTTAGAAAGAAAAAGAGGTTTCATGGACTCAGTTCCATGTGACTGGGGAGGCCTCAGGATCATGGCAGAAGGTGAAAAGCACATCTTACATGGTGGCAAGCAAGAGAGAATGAGAACCAAGCAGAAGGGAAAACCTTTATAAAACCATCAGATCTCGTGAGACTTATTCACTACCAAGAGAACAGTATGGGGAAAACCACCCCCATGATTCA
>NW_022326849.1:0-3024 GCF_002776525.5 Piliocolobus tephrosceles | reverse complement strand
TGAATCATGGGGGTGGTTTTCCCCATACTGTTCTCTTGGTAGTGAATAAGTCTCACGAGATCTGATGGTTTTATAAAGGTTTTCCCTTCTGCTTGGTTCTCATTCTCTCTTGCTTGCCACCATGTAAGATGTGCTTTTCACCTTCTGCCATGATCCTGAGGCCTCCCCAGTCACATGGAACTGAGTCCATGAAACCTCTTTTTCTTTCTAAATTACCCAGTCTCAGGTATGTTTTTATCAGCAGCATGAAGACAGACTAATACAGGGGGTCTTTGCAGATGTAATTAAATTGAGGATACTGAGGTGAGATTTGTTCTGGATTCCCTGGGTGGGCCCTAAATCCAGAGACAGGTGTCCACATAGGACACAAAGTGGAGAAGACGCACAGGCACAGAGGGGAAGGCCACATTCAAAGGGAAGCAGAGACTGGAGGGATGCACATACAAGCTATGGAACAAGGAACTCCTAGGGTCCCAGGGCTGGAAGAGGCAACGAAGGGCTCTCCCCTAGAGCCTTCTGAGGAAGCACAGCCATGCTAACACTTTGATTTCGGACTTCTGGCCTCCAGAACTGTTGAGAGAATACATTTGTTGTTTTAAGCCACTCAGTTTGTGATCTGTTAGGACAGCAGTGGGAAACCAAAACAGGGTCTACCAGGCATGTGAAGGCTGTGATCCCACTCACCTAGCAACCCCCTAGAGAACTGAAAACAAGCATCAGACCCACCACAGTCTCCTGGGGATCTGGGGAGGGCCCTCTGCTCACCAATCAGCTGCTTCTACTTTCAATTTTTACCACCAATCAAGGCACCAAGGTCTCGCCCTTGAGGTCCCAGGATTGCACATTGGCCGCCCTCCCACCTCCTGGTCTCTGCCTCAGCCATACCCCCAGCCTGGGATGCTCCCACTCCTCCAGTCACAGGGCTACCTCTGTCTCCTTCAAGGTATTGATCAGACACCACCTTCTTGGAGAGGCCCTTCCCTGGCCTGTATTGAAACTGCCTCCCCCAACCCATAGCACTCTCCACTCTGCTTCCCCACTCCGTGTCTCTCCACAGCAGTTACTGTCCTCAAACGTAAGTCATTTTGATTTCACTTATTTGTGTGTTGCTGCCTTCACCAGAGCACTCCACAAGGGCAGGGACTCAGCCTACTTTGTTCACTGCCTAGCACAGTGCCTGGCACATCATGTGCTCAACAGACACCAGCTACAATAACACATCAAATACTATCTTACACTCTTGGCTTTTCATATCTCAGGAGTCCAAACCAGTTAATGTCCACAGATCTGTGTGTTGGTGTCTTGTAGAGTGGATTTTAAAAATTTGACATTAATAGCATCACACAGAATATCTGCTCTCCAGTTTGCCACACTCCCCTGCACTCCCTACAGTCTTATGCCACCTGCACCCACTCTCGTTACCTGTCCGACCCCTGAACACTTGGGTGTTGCAACCTTCTGGTATATCTAGGGAACTGAGAGCGCTCCAACTTATTCCTGGGGAAGAGGGCAGTCTTCTATGCCGACAAGAATCATTATAATTAATAGTGGCGACTATCACTGGCGGAATTCTTATGGCAGGGCTGAAGACACTCATCACTTAATTCTGCCAATGGCCCATTTTACAGAAGAGGGAACTGAACCTGGGAGCTGAATGACTGGCTAAGGCTGCACAGCTGGGCAGGCAGCGAAGACTCAAACCCAGTAGAGGCAGGGTGTTGAGTTTCACATTCAGAAAACATTGCTGTCACACGGGAGGTGGTAACAGTGTCCTGAGGAAGTACAGAGAGGTCCCCATGCTCTTGGTCCCCCCTTGGCTTCAGTTAAGCTCAGAATGGTCCCTTGGTGACCCAGAAGGGGGCCACCTAGTGGTGACTTCATCAGGCACACCAGTGGTGGGGCGGCACAGAGTCGCATCACCAAACACCAGGGACACTGGTGGTGTGAAAGGCCGCTTGGAGCGCTAGGCAGGGGGTGGCATTGCCTTAGGTTAATTGCGTGGCTTGGTTTCCTTCTATTTAGGGCAAGTAACCTCAGCTTTTCCTTAGGGTAGTGGAAATCCTTCGTTTAAAAACAACAATTACAGCCAATTTTTAAAAAGTAAATAATAGTACAAGTGGCACACAGATATATGATGAAAATTGTGAGGGAATGATTAGAATTTGGCAATCACTGGCTTGGTACAACTGGGACCTGACTTCCCTTGATATGTGGCTTGGTACAACCCTGACATCCGTTGATGTCATCTGGCTATTAGACCTCGAGTGCTACACCCACAGCCGAGCCCTGATGTCACCATCCCTCCAGCTCCTCCCAAAGCCAGTCCCCTTTCCTCTGGGTACTCGGGAAATCATCTTGGCTACGATTCCTCCCATCTTTCAGTTCCCACATCCAATCTATCAGCAAAGCCTGTTTCTCTCTTCAATGTAAGCATCCACGGTCGGACCCTTGCCACCTCCCCTGTGGGCCAGGCGATCATCCTCTCTCCCTGAAATCAGGCCAATTGCTTCCTGATTGGACTCCAGTCACTCATTCCCCATGGTGCAGCCAGAGTCTCCTCTCCTGACACTCTCCGGGGCTCCTGCTCACTCAGAGGAGCCCAAGTCCTTCAGCCCATCCACAGAGAGTGGTGGGACCCAATTCCCTTCCTCCCTAACCCCATCCCCCTCTCTGCCCACTCTCTGCAGCCACAGGTGCCTCCCCTCTGTCTGCAGACTGACAGGCGTGCTCCCAACCCAGAGCCTTCGCCCTACTGTTCCTTCTGCCTGGAACACCTCTCCCCCAGAGCCCTGCAGTGGCGCCCTCACCCCCTTCTTGTCTTTAGAGTTCCTTTCTCCGTGGAGCCTTCCCTGGCCCCCGATATTTTTTAACTGCCTTCCTTGCCTGACATTTTCAACCCTGCACTCATCATCTAACACACGATATACTTTTATGTATTTCTCTACTGATCCCGTCTGCTGTCCCCTGTGACTTCTGATGGCTCCACAGCTCTAGCCCCAAAACTTAGAACAGTGCCTGGCATGC
>NW_022326848.1:0-15811 GCF_002776525.5 Piliocolobus tephrosceles | reverse complement strand
TGAGCCGAGATTGCGCCATTGCACTCCAGCCTGAGCGACAAGAGCAAGACTGGGGAAAAAACAAAACAAAAAACTAATAGGAATACCTTTTTGCCCAATTACAAGATCCCTTAACAAGGGCCTTTCAGGCGCATCCCCAGCAGACTGAGATCTTACAATGGCCCTGTCTACCCATTTTATTCATGGGGAAACCGAGGTTCCAAACGGGCTTGCTCATGGAAAAGCTGAGCCAGTGAGTGGAAGATCTGGCACTCAAACATGCCAGTTGTCCAGCCCAAAACGTCCAGCTCCAGGCTCTCGTTTAAACCCCTGATTGAATCCCCCGCTGACAGGGAGCTGCAGCTTCATCTCCCTCAGCTCCGTACCCCACGGTGTGGGCAGCTACAAGAGGACGGAAATATTCACTCCCTGAGACCAGCCCGCTGCTGTTCCTCTCCCTGGGGACGATTTGGTGGTGGAATTGGGTGGATTATTCAGAGACGGCTATTATCTGACTCGGGTCTTGGGCTGCCACCAACACATCAGAGGTTCACTGGATATAGGGAAGAAATTGTTTCTGCAGAAGTGGCCACAGAAGGCTTTTCTGCCCGTTTGTTGACCAAGCAAATTGTAAAGACTTTGCTAACTTCAGCGGAGTTGAGTTTTCACTCTGCCATAGCCACCCCTGTTCAAAGAAACTCCCATTGTTCATGCCAGCCACTGTACAAATCATTATGCAAGAATGAGCAGCCGGCAGCCTTGACATAAATATTGACCTGATTCTTCCTCCTCCTCTAGATTTGCGAGTAAAGAGGGACGAGGGAAAAGAAACAAAACCACAGACGCAACTTCAGACTCCTGCATCCCAAAAGAAGCACCAGATCAGCCAGAAAAGAAGATGGGCCCCCCGAGCCTCGTGCTGTGCTTGCTGTCCGCAATGGTGTTCTCCCTGCTGGGTGGAAGCTCAGCCTTCCTGTCGCACCACCGCCTGAAGGGCAGGTTTCAGAGGGACCGCAGGAACATCCGCCCCAACATCATCCTGGTGCTGACGGACGACCAGGACGTGGAGCTGGGTAAGCCTCAGGGCCCCAGGGTGGCACCTTGGCCCCTTGGTGCAGGATCCCTGGGTTAGGCTGAGGCTTCTGAGGCGAGGCGGTGGTGTTGATTCGTAGTGGTCATTTTTGAGTACGTTAAAACTAAGACATAGCACCCACACGTGTTTGGGGTCACAACTGGGTCCTCAAGGTTAGGGATCTCTACCCTACTCCTGTTGCAAAACCATTCCTGGATTTCTCCAAAGAGTTAAAGAGAACACGCTGGGCGCAGTGGTTCACACCTGTAATCCCAGCACTTTGGGAGGCCGAGGCGGGTGGATCACCGGAAGTCAGGAGTTTGAGACCAGCCTGGCCAACGTGGTGAAACCCCGTCCTTACTAAAACTACAGAAATGAGCCAGGCATGGTGGCGCACACCTGTAACCCCAGCTACTGAGGAGACTGAGGCACAAGAATCTCTAGAAGTCCGGGAGAAAGAGGTTGTGGTGAGTGGAGATCACAGCACTACACTCCAGCCTGGGTGACAGAGTGAGACGCTGTCTCAAAAAAAAAAAAAAAAAAAAAAGATATGAGCCTGGAACCAGATTTTGGAGGCTCTTGTGGGTTGTGGCAAAGACTGCCAATCATTGATCCCATGAAAGGTGGTCCCTCAGCCTCCATCCACTCTCAAAGGATAACAGCACATTGTTGGTGGCAACAAATATAAAGGTTGACTAGGTTAACCTTGACAACCTGAATTTGTCTTTTAGCTACCAGGAAAAGGTAATTTACATAAAACCAAGTTGTTCCTTGCAGTGCTTTGTATTAATGATCACAAGTATAGATTTTTTCCTCCGGGAGCTTCTCAGTGCAAGAAGAATTTGTAGCCAGGAAGCAGTCAGAGCCCAGAGCTTTTATTGACTATATGACACATAGGATACCTATCTCCTGGCGGCATTTAGAATGAGGAACATTTGATAACTATGGGGAGTCTGCAGACTGTGGCCAGAAAGGTGTGTTTTGTTTCTTGCAGAATTTTGCAGAGAGGTCTGGCAGGCAGCACCTGGACCTCAGAGCTTCTTGATCTGACATTGTGTAGCCCCTACACTGTTTTGGTTGTAGTCATGCCTAGAATTTCCGATGAAATTTCCGATGAACTGCACATTCGTTCGTTCATCCAGCAGATGTTTATTACGCATTTGTTCCAGTCAGTGCACTGTGTCAGGAGCCAGAGAATTGGGGGAGGCTCATTCCAGGTGGGGAGAACAGGAAATTCAAAGATACTGAGATAGAAATGAGCTCAGTGGTTTGGAGCCGAAAAACAAAAAGTGCCAAGGAGCTGGAGTGGAGGGAGTGGGGCCATGATGGAGAGAGATGAGGCTGAGGAGCCGACTTGGCCCCGGTCACACCAGGCCTTGTGGCCATGGTGGAGGCTTTGAGTTTGATTCTTAGTAAAATAGACGTGGATGAGGGGGCCTTAAGAAGAGGAAGGCCATGACCTCACTAAGGTTCCAACAGGATCCCCCCCAGCTCTTTTGATGAAATTAAATTGCAGGGGTAAGGGCAGAAACGAGACACCCATTCAGAGGCCAATGTCGTGATAGGGCAGTGATGATGGAAGCTCAGATCTGGGCGGTCCCACCTGAGGTATGTTTGGGAAATAAACTGATCAATGGGTTAGGTATGCGGGTTAAGGAAAAGAGACATTTCAAGGGCAACTCCTAGTTTGGGGCCCAAATCAACAGGTGAGTGATTGAATACCCACTCTTAGGAACAACACATTTTTGCAACATGATCCAGCTAAGCCTCATGTCTGAATCTCACTGAATTTTGCCTGTGACTTTTGAATAAAACCAAGTGTATCCAGATAAAAAGAAACAAACTGCATATGCAGATATAAGGAAACCAACAGTCTATGCACATACAACGAAAGGAGCCACGGGTATGAAGTAGACACAGGAGAGAGGAGAACAAAGAAAGCCGTGGCTGACTTAAAATATAGAGATTTCTTCTCTCCGTTTGACAGATGGAAAAACTGAGGCAGAGAGAAGCCACTTGTCCAAGTTTGCACAGCTGGAATGTGATTAAACATGATTTGAGCTGAGTGCAGTGGCTCACATCCCAGCACTTTGCGAGCCTGAGGAGGTAGGATCACTTGAGGCCAGGAGTTCGAGACCAGCCTGGGCAACATAGTAAGACCCCGTCTTAACAAAAAATATAAAAATCAGCCAAGGATGGTGGCACACACCTGTAGTATCAGCTAGTGGGAGGCTGAGGTTGGAGGGATCACTTGAGCTCAAGAGGTCAAGGCTGCAGTGAGCCTAGGTCACACCCCTTCTCTAGCCTGGGCAATAGAACAAAACCCCATCTCAGAGAAAAACAAGATTTGAACCCAGAACACGTGATCTTAGCCACTGCTCTGTTTAGTCAGGTTCCTGGGGTGGATATTGAGTTGTTTTCAGATTGGTAGTGTGTGCGTTTGTTAGTTTTTCACTGTTACAGATATTGTTGCTGGAAATTTTAACAGGCATCTTTGCACAGGCAAGGGAGTGCTTCTGAAGGATAAATTCCAGGAGGTGGATGCCGTGGGTTTAGAGCCCCTGGTGTTCAGTGGCCTGTGTCAGCTCTTGCTCAACAGCATTACACAGCATAGATCAGGGCCTACAAGTCTTGCCCTCTGCAAACAAGTCAGACCTCTTCTACCAGCAGCACTGGGTTTTGAAGGAGACTGAGCCTCCTTCAGGAGGTGAGGGATGGGAAGGTGGTTGTGGGAGGAGCATGATAGGCTTTTTATAACCACTAGACAGACCCAGATCAATAATACATGTCCCAAAAAAGCCCAATACATTATCTCACAGTCTGCTACAACTGGCATGCAGTGGGTGGTCCTAAAAAATTTATCATTTGCTATTTTCTGCTCATCCGTGCAGCAGTTCTGACAGCCCTCTGGACTGGAGACTTCCCAACTGAGATAATTCCAGGATTCTTTCTAGTCCCAGGACAGAGAACTGACGTCCATCCTCATTAGGGTCCGGTTGGGAGGACTGGTGCCAGATACACAACATGAGGGACTTGTTCTGTTTCCTAATTGCGAGGTTGGGGGGTCAGAACTGTACCACGTATATTTGATTTTCCTTTCCCTGCACGCATTTGACTCCCTGAGCTGTCTTTTGAAATTGTCAAATGCCCAGGGGAACTGCTTCCAGGGCCATACAAGTTTGTAAGTGGCCTAAATTATCATTACATGTTCAAAGTAGTTGGGGACATCCCTGTGTCTCGGTGACCCTCAGAGACCAGCGGACTTCTGCTGGCCTTCCACTCCAAAAGAGTAAGAGGGAAGCACGTGCAGGTGAAGGTCTCATTTGCAGACGTCCTTTGTTCAGGGAGGCTGTAGAATCTTTGGGCTCTGCCAGGGTTTACTGGTTTAATTTGATCTAAACCTCTGGGGTGCCTCTGGGGCTCCAACAGGCTCTGAGACACCAAGAGGATTAAGACATGGTTCTGGCCTGGAGCAAGAGAATTTTTGCAGCATCCCAGTTCTGATGTATGACTTGAGAATTTCTTTAACTGGACTTATTTTTGACGCTTAAATATTATTTTAAAAGAAACCTCCAAATTCTGACTGTAAAGGAAAAAAACAATACACATTGCTTTCGGTAAAAGATCACTGCAAAACCAAACACAGTGAAAACCAAGTAGCGTTTTTAAATGTCAGCAAGATGCGGCCTCCCACAAAGCCGGTGTGGCTCTGCTATAATGAGGGTGATGGGTAGTTTCAGAAGCAGCATTAAAGGTGAAGTAGCACCTGCCAGACTTTCTTCTTGACCTGATCAGCAGGATAGAGACTAGAAAAGAGAAGAACTTTCTCAAGCTTTTGATGTGAGAGCCCCACTTACATGGGCACCACTTGGTGGTGGCTTTTGTGTCAGAGGGTTAAGACTCCAGCCAGACTCCAAACCCCAGAATATCGGGGTGGATTCCCTAGTGCTCATTTTCCTAAGTGTTCACACCAGGCAAAGATGGTTGCCTTTTAGGGGCCCCTCAGATGGTCAGATTTGAAGTGTGCCCCGCGAGACTACATGCAGTGTTTGCATTTCTTTTTGAGACAGAGTCTCACTCTGTCACCCAGGCTGGAGTACAGTGGTGCGATCTTGGCTCACTGCAACCTCTGCCTCCTGGGTTCACGTGATTCTCCTGTCTCAGCCTCCCAGGTAGCTAGAATTACAGGTGCCTGCTACCATGCCCAGCTAATTTTTGTATTTTTAGTAGAGATGGGGTTTTGCCATGTTGGCCAGATTGGCCTCGAACTCCTGGCATCAGGCAATCCACCGTCTTGGCCTCCCAAAATGCTGGGATCACAGGTGTGAGCTACCATGCCTGGCCTGATGTTTGCATTTCAAAAGAAGTCTTTGCCTTTCAGAACATCTTTATTTGTTTGTTTATATTTTTTGAGACAAGGTTTCGCTCTGTCACCCAAGCTGGAATGCAGTGGCGTGATCACTGCTTACTGCAACCTCAACCTCCTGAGCTTAAGCAATCCTCTTACCTCAGCCCCTGAAGTAGCTGGGACTACAGGTGCACACCATCACACCCAGCTAATTTTGGGAGTTTTTTTGTTTTTTTTTTTTAGAGATGGGCTTTTGCCATGTTGCTCAGGCTGGTTGTTGCAAACTCCTGAGCTCAAGCAATCCGCCCCCATCGGCCTCCCAAAGTGCTGGGATTACAGGTGTGAGCTGCTGCCCCCAGCCTTTCAGAACATCTTTAAAAGAGAATACTCTGAGCAAAGCTGCAAGGGTAAGAGCTGTCTCATTAGCCACTGGGTTCAAATCCTCACTCTGCCATTGACTGTGTGCCCTTGGGAAAGACTCGCCCTCTCTGTGCCTCAGTTTACTCATCTATAAAGTGGAGATGATCTGTCTCCCTGGCATTCTTGTGAGGACTGAATACCTGGCACCTGTCGTATGTGTGACAGTTTGCTCTCACTTGGGTTGTTAAAGCCATCGTCTGTTAGAGCACCCTGGGCCAATGCCACAGTGTTGTTTGTCTATAGCAAGCTTTACACATCAAAATGACATTAAAATCTAAGTGTCTCATGGCACTGAACAGCAACATTACTTTAGAGTCTCCTCCGGCTGACAGTGGGGTGAGTGCTGCCCACACTCATGCAGGTAAGCCGGTGCCCACTCTGCCAGGTATGTGAGCCTGGCATGGCAACATATCCCATAATTTGAGTGGCAATTGTCAATCAAGTTTGCCATGGGTTCTTCTGCTGTTACTGCCTCTGCCGATGAACAGAGTTGCACCATCATGGCTTGCAAAAAGCAACTGAGTGGTGGTTTTGGGGCCTGCAAAAGTACCAGGGGAACCAGCGTTCTACTGGATGTTAAAAATGTGTGTGTCACAACCACTCTCTGTCAGCCTAGATTCTCTCAGTTACGAGTGATGTAAACCCAACTCAAGCAGCATTGAGGAAACAAAAAGGGGACTTTCTTGGACTCATATAAGTAAGTCCAAGTATACACTAAGCTGCAGGTGCGGTTGGATCCAGCAGCTCTGTCTCTGGATGGCCTCTGTCCCTCCATCTCTCCCTGATCTCAGCTTTCCTCCAAGTTGGCTTCACTCTCAGGCCAGCTCTCCAGGCAGCATTCCTGGCATTGCTAGACCCACATGAACACCATACAGGTGCAAACCATCCCTGTGGAAAGAGAGCTGCTCTCACCTAGAAGACAGTGCTCAAATTGAGTCTTTTTGGTCTGACACTGTCTGGGACTTCTGGTCAACCAGATTCAGGGGAATGGAACACAATGGTTGGCCGGATGGAGTCATGTGCATGTTCCTGGAGCCAGGACTGGAGCCAACCCCACTTGAACCACGAGGACTGGGATTGGGATAGAGCAAGTTCCCTAAAGGAAAATTCAGAAGCTGGCACCAGAAGAAGGCAGGTAGCTGGTGTGCAATCCATTTAGAGAGATGCTTGTGACACCCTCACGTGGCGCTCTCTGAAGCAGCTGCTCAAACTGTGAACCAGACTCATTCATTCAGCAGGTGTTTCCTGAGCACCTACTGTGTGCCAAAGGTGATCCAACAGCAAACAAACTAAACAGAGCTTATATTCTAATGTAAGAGTTAACAAGACACATCGAATCTATAGTACACAAGAGAGCACAAAGTGAGGAGGAGAGTAAAGCCAGGAGGGGAAGCTAGGAGGGGCGATCAACCAGGAGAAAGGTGGAGAAAAGAATCGCTGGGATTTTCTATAGGGTAGTCTCATTCGGAAGGGGAAATCTGAGCAAAGAAGGTAAGGAAACCAGTCAAGGGGGTTCCCTGAGGAAGAGCACTCCAGACATAGGGAACAGTGTGTGCAAAGGCCCTGAGGCAGATACTGTGCCAGCAGGCTCAGAGCAGCAAAGAGGCCAGAGCAGTGGGCACAAGGACAGCAGGAAGAGTGAGTGGTAATGGGGAGTTGGTGGTTGGATGGACCATGCAGGGCATGAGCCTTTGAATGGGAGGAGGATTTTGGCTTTCTGAGTGAGATGGACACCAATAGAGGACATTGAGCAGAGGAGGAACACCACCTGATTTGTGTCTTCCAAGGATGCCTCTAGAAGAGTAGACTGAATAGGTATAATGAGAGCAGGGTGTCCAGTAAGGAGTCTACTGCAACAGTCCACATGTGAGATTGTGAGATGAGCCCAGTGAGGAGTCTGTTGCAATGGTCCAGGCATGAGATGATGGCAGCTCAGACCAGAATGAGGAAACTAGTAAGTGCTGGTCATATTTCAAAGGTAGAGCTGATACAAGTGCTGCTGATGGAACTGATGTGGGATGGGAAAGGAGAGTTGAGAATGACTCCAAGGTTGTGGCCTGAAAAACCATGAGAATGGATTTTCTGTGTATACAGATGGGGAAAGCCATGGTTAGAAGCTCTGGGCCGGGTATGGTGGCTCAAGCCTGTGATCCCAGCACTTTGGGAGGACGAGATGTGCGGATCACAAAGTCAGGAGATCGAGACCATCCTGGCCAACATAGTGAAACCCCATCTCTACTAAAAATACAAAAATTAGTGGGGCGTGGTGGCACGCGCCTGTAGTCCCAGCTACTTGGGAGGCTGAGGCAGGAGATTTTCTTGAACTTGGGAGGCAGAGGTTGCAGTGAGCTGAGATTGCACCACTACACTCCAGCCTGGCAACAGAATGAGACTGTGTTTCAATCAATAAATCAATAAACCAATCAATAAGTAAAGAAAGCTCAGTTCTGGACCTGGAAAGTTGCAGGTGCCTGTGAAAAGCCAACAGGAACTGTCCAATAGGCAGCCACATCAGTCAGACGTTGAGAGAGGCCCAGGCCTGGGTGGGCTTAGAGTAGGGGAGGGTGGGGATCGTATGCAAACTGTGTGTTTATTTGTGCTTCGCTGAATCTGAGACTCTTCCAGATCCTGAAAGTTGCAGGGATCCAGCCTGGAGAGCTGTCCAGTGGGAGAGGCAGGCTTTTGAAAGAAAGGCGTAGCAGAGGTCTGGCGGGCCTCCTGTTTTCCACTTTCCATCTGTGAACACAAGGAAACCACACCCTGTGCCACAGACTGATATCCAGGAGATCAATTCCAAATTGCAGGCTCAAGTACTCTCTGTAGGGGCCAAATGGCTGGAAGCCCAGGACAGCATGCCCAGATTCCAGACACCAGATCAGTGCTAACTTCCAGCTCAGCTTCTCTGAGATCCCACCTCCTGGCCTTCCTGCCACTGATCACTAGAGGAGGAAAAACATGTGGATGCAGGTTATCTCAGAAAGAAGAGAGGCTCATTTGGACCCACACTGGTGTTCAGCTTGCCAAGCACATTCCTGTTAGATGATTTTTTTTTCAATTCAGCAACATTTGGGAGGTCACTTGAGTTCTGGAAGTTAAGTGTATCAGGATTAGATTTGGCTGCATGTAAAAGCAAACATAAAATAACACGGCTTAAACAAGACAGAGTTATACAGATGTCTGGAGGTAGGCAGTCTAGGACTGGCTTGGTGGCTTCAAGGTTATCAGGGGCCCAAGCTCCTCCTCTGCCTTTCTGTTCCGTCATACTTACTGCATAGCTTCCATTTGCAAAGTCACCTTGTGGTTAGAACAGCTGCTGGAGCTCCAGCTGTCACAGCCACATTCTAGGCAGCAAGAAAAAGGAAGCACAGGCAGAAGGGCAGGTTAAAGAAAAAAGAACCCACTTCAGAAGTCACATGCAACACAAACAGATCTTATTTACTTGGCCACTTGATCTCAGCAAGAATTATAAAGCACATGCAAATGTGAATCATTCAAAGGCGGTTTAAGTGTTTTTTGCTAAAGTGTGTGCAAGTGCGAGGAAACCACTAGGGCTAATGCAGTGCCCCAGGCTAATTAGCATCAGTGGGACAAGAGGTTACTGGAACCCAGAGACACAGAGGGTCACCTCACAAGAGCTGTCACCCTCTGTTGGCACCACGGAGAGGAAGGTGGAGGAATCTATCTGCCAACCTCACTTTCTTCTTTCGCTATTCTCCTGCCAGGGGCCCTTGTCAGTCAAATCCAACCCAGAGCCCAGAGAGTGAAGGGGCTTGTTGAACCAGCACCTCCAGGCCAGCGCCCTGGGGTGGAGAACTGGACAGAGAGCAGGGCTGGAAGGCCACAGGCAGGCTCCTGGCACATCTTTGGCCATAAGGGAATCTGGGAAATGTCTCCTAGATGGGTGCATTGAAAATAAAGTCAGGGCCTGATCAGAGGAAGAAGGGGAAAGAGATACTGGTGAGCAACTGAGGGTCTCAGCCACACCGGAGATCAGGAGCAAGTGTCCCAGCAAGGACAGCTCCTCCAGCAGTGGGAGGTGTGGCTGTGTGGCCGAACACCGGGGAGACCTGCGTCATGAAGAGTTGTTTAGATGTTCACATGGAAACCCGAGGCAGAAGCACGGCACATGCAAGAGCCCTGTGGCAGGAACAGGTTTGCCAGGACCCTGGAGGAGGGCAGCAGGACCTGGGAATGAAGGGGAGGAGGATGGGGAAGGGGGCAGAGAGCACACAGGGGAGACCCGGTGGTCCCCAGCAGGCTGTGCAGCAGGGTCTGGATTTGATTGCAGGCCCGATGGAAGGACCCCAGAATGTTCTGAGCTGATCCGCTACGCATGCATGTTCTCAGAGGTACACCCCAGCTGTGGGTGAAGAGGGTGGCCCAGGGACAAGAGCGGAAGCAGGGAGATCGGGTGGTGGTTGCAGTGGTCCAGGTGGGAGATGCTGGTGGCACAGAGCGGGATGGGGCGCTGTAGAGAGAGAGAGGTAGGTGGATTCCGGCACTGCTTGGAAGGTCGGCAGGGTTTGCTTGATGGATCGTGAGTGGGCGGGTGAGGGAAGAGGAATCGGGGATGACTCCTAGGTTTTTGGCTGAGCCGTTGGGCAGATGGTGGTGCCATTTACAGAGATGGGAAGGCGGGGGCAGGAGGAACAGATTAGGAGAGGTGGGGAAGGGTGGACATTAAGCTGCTTTGCAAACATCACCCACCAGGCCTGTGGCTGGGCGGCAGCTCTGCATAGCCCCTTCTGAAAAGTGGGGCAAACTCCCTGGAAGCCCTGCCCCACTGAATAAATATCCCTCCCAGGGATGGTGATTGTAGCGTTTCCAGTTAGAGGAATATTTCTGGGTGGAGCTTCTCCGAGAGGAAATGACCAATCATTGCAGAGCCCCGTCAATTACACCCAAGCCCTGCCCTTTCCCACGTGTGCTCTGCCACCTCCCTGCTGTGGTTGACAATTACCATAGCAGAATTTTCTCCCAGGAACTTCTACAACCAGAGGCAGCAGAAAGCAATGGAGAAAAAATTAACTGCATGGTCTCTCTGACAACTCGATGCTTATTAATAGAATCTCAGTCCTGCCTCTTTAACATCTGCTTAATTGATTTTGGGTTTAGGAACCGATTTGGAGGCTTGGCTTTTTGTAGCTGAAACCAGCAGTAACATTTGACTTTATTTTGTAATGTCCAAGAGTCGGGAATGGCTCACCTTTGCACCATCAAAAGAAGAACAACATCCTCTGAGAAACAGGTCCCCGGAATCCAGTGTAATTATTCTGGATTGAGTTACAGGCACAGCAAGAGTTGCCACCGGCAGCAGTGAACACATTACTAGGTGAAAAACAAGAGATTCCCTTGCCCAAGTGTGGCTGCCGATTTCTGCTGTTTGTGCCCCAGGCCTTTCTCTCCCCTTTGCTAGAGACAGAGCTATTCTGGGGCAGTTGGTCAGATCTGAGGGGCCCAGCCTGCTGCAGCCCTTTCGCACGTGTTGTCTTGGGCATGGTAGGGAGCGCACAAGCTGATCCTACAGCATTGCAGACATTCCAGGGACACTTGAGGGCCAGGAGAGGGCTGCTGAATGAATTCTAGCCTGTTAGGTGGACACCAGTAGCCAGAGGACAGTGCAGGACACAGGTTCTTCCCCACCTGTGGCTCGACCTTATAGCCCTCTTCATCCCCTACCTGTCCAGGTCAAGGCTCTGTTCCAACCTGTACCTGACCCCGCAGCCTCTCGGGAAGCCTCCCCACTGAATGCCTGTTCTCTGCAGGTCTCTGGGCCCCAGTAGACTATTACCTTTGCAGATTTATTTAGCTGCTCCCTTCACTTGGAATTGAATCAGCTAAGGGTTGCAAACTGCATGCCCACCGGGCCAGGGAGGTGCTGGCAAGGAGGAAGTAGATATGGTAGGGGCCGTGGAAGACCAGAGGAGGACCTTCTCAAGTGGGCCTTCGCTACTCGGGTCCAGCCCACTGTGGGCCCATCAAAGCCAGATCTTTGCATTTTTCAAGCAAAGCCAGAAAGCTGAATTGATGTGAAATCTCACAATTTAAGAAAAAGGCCATTCAATTTGTAACATCCTTTCCTTTTGGGCAGACCTAAATCAAACACACATGCAGATAAAATTTAGTCTAGAGGGACTCCATTTTTTAACTCCGTGTGAGACGATACTTGTGGAAAAGCTGACGTGCGGCCAGGTGCGGTGGCTCACTCCTGTAATCCCAGCACTTTGGGAGGCCCAGACAGGTGGATCACTTAAGGCCAGGAGTTCAAGAACAGCCTGGTTAACATGGTGAAACACTGTCTCTACTAAAGATACAAAAAATTAGACAGGCATGGTGGTGGGAGCCTGTAATCCCAGCTACTCGGGAAGCTGAGGCAGGAAAATCACTTGAACCCAGGAGGCAGAGGTTGCAGTGAACCAAAATCATGCCATTGCACTCCAGCCTGGGTGACGAGAGAAACTCTGTCTCAAATACATAAATAAATCTGACATGCATTAAGTGCTTTCTGTATGTCAAGCATTGAACTGAAAACCATATATATATATATATGGTGTTTCTTTTCTCAAAACTCAGAACAACCCTGAGAAGGAGGCATTGTTATTTTCCCTGCTTTGCAGATGGGGAACCTGAGGTACAGGGTGGCTAAATCGTTTGCACAAGGTACCTGGTTAATAGGAAGTGGCAAAAATCAAGATTTGGAATCAGGCCTTCTGACTGAAAATCCTTTTCATCCTACTGGTTATAGTGACATAGCGATAGGTTCTATAATCTATCCTAGAATTTCATAGTCAAACCTTATACCTAAAGTTATCTATGAGCTGTGTTTATACAGACAGGGAAGCTGAGGCTCAAAGAAAGTCAGTGATTTAAGGCAGTTCACACCTCATTCTTGGTCTCTCAAGTCATTGCTCTTTGGCATCCAAAGTCTACAGATCAAAAAGGGCCTGGTGATTCAGTCTAGGACCGAAGTGTGTACGTGCCTGTGTTTGTGTGTGCGTTATAGACACACATTCATTTGTAGCAGTGGAACCATTTCAACTACAAAACAAAACAGGTAAGAGAGCAATCAGGAGAAGGATGTGGCCTGGAGAGGGGTGTGTGGTGCCCCCTTCATCCTCAGCCTGCCCCGTGCCAGGTGGACCTCAAGGTCCCTCTCCTCAAGGAAAGAA
Organism: Piliocolobus tephrosceles; assembly: GCF_002776525.5. Classification (NCBI taxonomy): domain Eukaryota; kingdom Metazoa; phylum Chordata; class Mammalia; order Primates; family Cercopithecidae; genus Piliocolobus; species Piliocolobus tephrosceles. The sequence continues at coordinate 2,823 of NW_022326848.1, read as the reverse complement.
TGCACAGCTTGCGGGCCCCTGGGAGCAGACTGGCCCCAGGTAGAGTGTAGCTGGTGATATGTAGCCACAACAGAGAGTGTCCTATGTTTCTCGGTCATCTGTAGAAAGACCACTGTGTGCCCTTTTCCCCTAAATCCCAGGACCCGTTTCACACAGGGGTAGCACACAGGCCTGCAGACCGGTGCAAGATTGCTAGGTGCCAAATCCTGCACTCTCCCATTGTTCTAGAAACCTGTGGCCCTCTTGCTGCATTTATTTTATTTATTTTTTATTTATTCAGGAGTTCAAGCCCAGCCTGATCAACATGGTGTAACCCTGTCTCTACTAAAACTACAAAACAAAACAAGACAAAATAGCCAGGCGTGGTGGTACTTGCCTGTAATCCCAGCTGCTTGGGAGGCTGAGGCAGGAGAATCGCTTGAACCCAGGAGGTGGAGGTTGCAGTGAGCCAAGATCGCGCCACTGCACTCCAGCCTGGAAGACAGAGGGAGACTCTGTCTCAAAATAATCAATCAATAAGATTACACCAGCAAAGCTTTAAAATATCTAAGTAATGCAAAGCAGAGATAGCCCTTGACTCCCCACCCACCACGTACACCACTCACCCCAAAGGCACCGTCTGTAGCCTGCGTGTCCCGTAAGAATGTTTACTCTTCATTTACTCACACAGAAGCACCAGGAAGAGCAGCAAAAGGCAAGAAGGAAGGGGATGGCATGATTCTAATCAGCACAGTCCAGAGAAAGCCTTGCTGGGAAGGCGATATTTGCAGAGACCTGAAGGCAATGAGGGACTTAGTCTGGGCTGAGGAGTGGCAGGTGCGAAGGTCCTGAGGGAGGAGCATGCTTGGTGTGTTCAAGGAACAGCAAGGAGCTCAACATGACTGGAGCGGAGGAGCTTGAGAGAGAGAGATTATAGACATATCATTAGAGTCTGTGATGGCAGGGCCTCCTAGGGAAAGCAGCGGAAGGAAGAATGGGGCAGGGAGAAAAAGGCAGAGTCAGTAAACTCAGGACATCAGACATTGATATGTCTCAACTCAGACATTGATATGTCTATAATGTCAGCAAGGAGCTCAACATGACTGGAGCGGAGGAAGCTTGAGAGAGAGAGAGAGAGAGTGGTAGGAGTTGTAGTTGGGGCGAGTGAGTGTCCAGATCACTGAGGACCTTGTAGAACAGAGGGAGGACTTTGGTTTTTACCCTGAGTGAGGCAGGCGGTCACTGGAAGACAAAGAGCAAATGAATATGATGATCTCCCTGACTATTTTAAAAGGAGTCCTTTTACTTTGCCACCAGGCAGGCACGGTGGCTCATTCCTGTTATCCCAACACTTTGGGAGGCCAAGGCAGGAGGATCACTTGAGCCCAGGAGTTCAAGACCAGCCCACGCAACGTGTCAAAGCCCCATCTCTACAAAAAATACAAAAATTAGCTGAGTGTGGTAGTGTGTACCTGTAGTTCCAGCTACTCGGGAGGTGGAGGTGGGAGGATCGCCTGACCCTGGGGAGGTCGAGGCTGCAGTGAGCTGTGATCACACTACTGCACTCCAGCCTGGGCAGCAGAGTGAGACCCTATCTCAAAAGAAACAAAGGCCTCTGGGCACCAAACGGAGAATAGAAGAACAGCTTAGGAGCCTACTGCAATAGTCCAGACAGAGAAACCAGTGATTAGAATGAATTTAAGTCGATGTCCTGAGTTTACTGACTCTGCCTTTTTCTCCCTGCCCCATTCTTCCTTCCGCTGCTTTCCCTAGGAGGCCCTGCCATCACAGACTCTAATGATATGTCTATAATTTTAAGAAACTAGTCATAGGAAGGCATCATCTCATTAGTTATACATCAAAATCACCCAAGTTGGGGGCTGCAGGGATTTGTCTAGGAAGGGTGCGGGGTGCCCCTGCTCCCAGCTGATATGAGCCACCTAAACCTCAGGAATCGCCAAAAAAAAAAGGGGGGGGGGCGGCCGGGGTCATGTTTTAAATCCTGAAACTCCCTGGCACCTTGATAAGTCCCCATAGTGTTTGCTCTGACTTAGACCTTTAGAAGAGCAAATTCATTCAGCATTTCCTATGACACTGGCAACGTCATCATCTGTGGCAGGTCAACAAGACATTGATTTTATCACTGATGGACTTATTGGATGGTGCATCAAAAAATAAATATATATATATAACTTGCACCTTAATTCTCTAACTCAATGTAGTTAACTTGGATTGAGATTAAAGGGTTTTTTCTTAAATCACGTTAATTAAAAATATCAAAGAAATGATAGCACAGTGGTACACAGAGAGGCCCCCAAAAAGCCACCCTGAATGGGGAAGCAGTTCAGGAGTGTCATGGGAGAAACCGCATTCTGGCAATTGGGTGGTTTGGGCCCCCAAATTTAAATCCCAACTGATGGAGGTGGGGGTGAGGCTTCTCCAGCCCATCGGAGTCACAGAGGTGTCAGAGTGACCTCACCCTCTGCCTGGTGTAGTGGGAAAGCTTGGTCATGGAAAGAAACCGGGGCTGTTTTTGTCTGCATGTCCCCAGGTTTATGTTGGACGGAAGAAGTTAGGGTTGGCTGGCCCGGCTGCATTGAAAAGCTTGAAAACTGGCCTTTTCATTTCTGTGTGGCCGTGTCGTTCAGGTCCTTCCCTCCCATCGGAGCTGTCCTTATGCATTAGGGCCGGGGCTGGGCAAGGGGATGAGATCATATGTTTTTTTGTGTTAGAGATGTGGGTTTACACAGCCTCGTCGCTATGGCAGTTTTAATAAGCAGGTTACTGTCCCCGAGGGGAGGCTTAGCACATAACACTGCCCATGCACAGATGCTGCTGTCATTC
>NW_022326847.1:0-15811 GCF_002776525.5 Piliocolobus tephrosceles | reverse complement strand
GAATGACAGCAGCATCTGTGCATGGGCAGTGTTATGTGCTAAGCCTCCCCTCGGGGACAGTAACCTGCTTATTAAAACTGCCATAGCGACGAGGCTGTGTAAACCCACATCTCTAACACAAAAAAACATATGATCTCATCCCCTTGCCCAGCCCCGGCCCTAATGCATAAGGACAGCTCCGATGGGAGGGAAGGACCTGAACGACACGGCCACACAGAAATGAAAAGGCCAGTTTTCAAGCTTTTCAATGCAGCCGGGCCAGCCAACCCTAACTTCTTCCGTCCAACATAAACCTGGGGACATGCAGACAAAAACAGCCCCGGTTTCTTTCCATGACCAAGCTTTCCCACTACACCAGGCAGAGGGTGAGGTCACTCTGACACCTCTGTGACTCCGATGGGCTGGAGAAGCCTCACCCCCACCTCCATCAGTTGGGATTTAAATTTGGGGGCCCAAACCACCCAATTGCCAGAATGCGGTTTCTCCCATGACACTCCTGAACTGCTTCCCCATTCAGGGTGGCTTTTTGGGGGCCTCTCTGTGTACCACTGTGCTATCATTTCTTTGATATTTTTAATTAACGTGATTTAAGAAAAAACCCTTTAATCTCAATCCAAGTTAACTACATTGAGTTAGAGAATTAAGGTGCAAGTTATATATATATATTTATTTTTTGATGCACCATCCAATAAGTCCATCAGTGATAAAATCAATGTCTTGTTGACCTGCCACAGATGATGACGTTGCCAGTGTCATAGGAAATGCTGAATGAATTTGCTCTTCTAAAGGTCTAAGTCAGAGCAAACACTATGGGGACTTATCAAGGTGCCAGGGAGTTTCAGGATTTAAAACATGACCCCGGCCGCCCCCCCCCCTTTTTTTTTTGGCGATTCCTGAGGTTTAGGTGGCTCATATCAGCTGGGAGCAGGGGCACCCCGCACCCTTCCTAGACAAATCCCTGCAGCCCCCAACTTGGGTGATTTTGATGTATAACTAATGAGATGATGCCTTCCTATGACTAGTTTCTTAAAATTATAGACATATCATTAGAGTCTGTGATGGCAGGGCCTCCTAGGGAAAGCAGCGGAAGGAAGAATGGGGCAGGGAGAAAAAGGCAGAGTCAGTAAACTCAGGACATCGACTTAAATTCATTCTAATCACTGGTTTCTCTGTCTGGACTATTGCAGTAGGCTCCTAAGCTGTTCTTCTATTCTCCGTTTGGTGCCCAGAGGCCTTTGTTTCTTTTGAGATAGGGTCTCACTCTGCTGCCCAGGCTGGAGTGCAGTAGTGTGATCACAGCTCACTGCAGCCTCGACCTCCCCAGGGTCAGGCGATCCTCCCACCTCCACCTCCCGAGTAGCTGGAACTACAGGTACACACTACCACACTCAGCTAATTTTTGTATTTTTTGTAGAGATGGGGCTTTGACACGTTGCGTGGGCTGGTCTTGAACTCCTGGGCTCAAGTGATCCTCCTGCCTTGGCCTCCCAAAGTGTTGGGATAACAGGAATGAGCCACCGTGCCTGCCTGGTGGCAAAGTAAAAGGACTCCTTTTAAAATAGTCAGGGAGATCATCATATTCATTTGCTCTTTGTCTTCCAGTGACCGCCTGCCTCACTCAGGGTAAAAACCAAAGTCCTCCCTCTGTTCTACAAGGTCCTCAGTGATCTGGACACTCACTCGCCCCAACTACAACTCCTACCACTCTCTCTCTCTCTCTCTCAAGCTTCCTCCGCTCCAGTCATGTTGAGCTCCTTGCTGACATTATAGACATATCAATGTCTGAGTTGAGACATATCAATGTCTGATGTCCTGAGTTTACTGACTCTGCCTTTTTCTCCCTGCCCCATTCTTCCTTCCGCTGCTTTCCCTAGGAGGCCCTGCCATCACAGACTCTAATGATATGTCTATAATCTCTCTCTCTCAAGCTCCTCCGCTCCAGTCATGTTGAGCTCCTTGCTGTTCCTTGAACACACCAAGCATGCTCCTCCCTCAGGACCTTCGCACCTGCCACTCCTCAGCCCAGACTAAGTCCCTCATTGCCTTCAGGTCTCTGCAAATATCGCCTTCCCAGCAAGGCTTTCTCTGGACTGTGCTGATTAGAATCATGCCATCCCCTTCCTTCTTGCCTTTTGCTGCTCTTCCTGGTGCTTCTGTGTGAGTAAATGAAGAGTAAACATTCTTACGGGACACGCAGGCTACAGACGGTGCCTTTGGGGTGAGTGGTGTACGTGGTGGGTGGGGAGTCAAGGGCTATCTCTGCTTTGCATTACTTAGATATTTTAAAGCTTTGCTGGTGTAATCTTATTGATTGATTATTTTGAGACAGAGTCTCCCTCTGTCTTCCAGGCTGGAGTGCAGTGGCGCGATCTTGGCTCACTGCAACCTCCACCTCCTGGGTTCAAGCGATTCTCCTGCCTCAGCCTCCCAAGCAGCTGGGATTACAGGCAAGTACCACCACGCCTGGCTATTTTGTCTTGTTTTGTTTTGTAGTTTTAGTAGAGACAGGGTTACACCATGTTGATCAGGCTGGGCTTGAACTCCTGAATAAATAAAAAATAAATAAAATAAATGCAGCAAGAGGGCCACAGGTTTCTAGAACAATGGGAGAGTGCAGGATTTGGCACCTAGCAATCTTGCACCGGTCTGCAGGCCTGTGTGCTACCCCTGTGTGAAACGGGTCCTGGGATTTAGGGGAAAAGGGCACACAGTGGTCTTTCTACAGATGACCGAGAAACATAGGACACTCTCTGTTGTGGCTACATATCACCAGCTACACTCTACCTGGGGCCAGTCTGCTCCCAGGGGCCCGCAAGCTGTGCATTCTTTCCTTGAGGAGAGGGACCTTGAGGTCCACCTGGCACGGGGCAGGCTGAGGATGAAGGGGGCACCACACACCCCTCTCCAGGCCACATCCTTCTCCTGATTGCTCTCTTACCTGTTTTGTTTTGTAGTTGAAATGGTTCCACTGCTACAAATGAATGTGTGTCTATAACGCACACACAAACACAGGCACGTACACACTTCGGTCCTAGACTGAATCACCAGGCCCTTTTTGATCTGTAGACTTTGGATGCCAAAGAGCAATGACTTGAGAGACCAAGAATGAGGTGTGAACTGCCTTAAATCACTGACTTTCTTTGAGCCTCAGCTTCCCTGTCTGTATAAACACAGCTCATAGATAACTTTAGGTATAAGGTTTGACTATGAAATTCTAGGATAGATTATAGAACCTATCGCTATGTCACTATAACCAGTAGGATGAAAAGGATTTTCAGTCAGAAGGCCTGATTCCAAATCTTGATTTTTGCCACTTCCTATTAACCAGGTACCTTGTGCAAACGATTTAGCCACCCTGTACCTCAGGTTCCCCATCTGCAAAGCAGGGAAAATAACAATGCCTCCTTCTCAGGGTTGTTCTGAGTTTTGAGAAAAGAAACACCATATATATATATATATGGTTTTCAGTTCAATGCTTGACATACAGAAAGCACTTAATGCATGTCAGATTTATTTATGTATTTGAGACAGAGTTTCTCTCGTCACCCAGGCTGGAGTGCAATGGCATGATTTTGGTTCACTGCAACCTCTGCCTCCTGGGTTCAAGTGATTTTCCTGCCTCAGCTTCCCGAGTAGCTGGGATTACAGGCTCCCACCACCATGCCTGTCTAATTTTTTGTATCTTTAGTAGAGACAGTGTTTCACCATGTTAACCAGGCTGTTCTTGAACTCCTGGCCTTAAGTGATCCACCTGTCTGGGCCTCCCAAAGTGCTGGGATTACAGGAGTGAGCCACCGCACCTGGCCGCACGTCAGCTTTTCCACAAGTATCGTCTCACACGGAGTTAAAAAATGGAGTCCCTCTAGACTAAATTTTATCTGCATGTGTGTTTGATTTAGGTCTGCCCAAAAGGAAAGGATGTTACAAATTGAATGGCCTTTTTCTTAAATTGTGAGATTTCACATCAATTCAGCTTTCTGGCTTTGCTTGAAAAATGCAAAGATCTGGCTTTGATGGGCCCACAGTGGGCTGGACCCGAGTAGCGAAGGCCCACTTGAGAAGGTCCTCCTCTGGTCTTCCACGGCCCCTACCATATCTACTTCCTCCTTGCCAGCACCTCCCTGGCCCGGTGGGCATGCAGTTTGCAACCCTTAGCTGATTCAATTCCAAGTGAAGGGAGCAGCTAAATAAATCTGCAAAGGTAATAGTCTACTGGGGCCCAGAGACCTGCAGAGAACAGGCATTCAGTGGGGAGGCTTCCCGAGAGGCTGCGGGGTCAGGTACAGGTTGGAACAGAGCCTTGACCTGGACAGGTAGGGGATGAAGAGGGCTATAAGGTCGAGCCACAGGTGGGGAAGAACCTGTGTCCTGCACTGTCCTCTGGCTACTGGTGTCCACCTAACAGGCTAGAATTCATTCAGCAGCCCTCTCCTGGCCCTCAAGTGTCCCTGGAATGTCTGCAATGCTGTAGGATCAGCTTGTGCGCTCCCTACCATGCCCAAGACAACACGTGCGAAAGGGCTGCAGCAGGCTGGGCCCCTCAGATCTGACCAACTGCCCCAGAATAGCTCTGTCTCTAGCAAAGGGGAGAGAAAGGCCTGGGGCACAAACAGCAGAAATCGGCAGCCACACTTGGGCAAGGGAATCTCTTGTTTTTCACCTAGTAATGTGTTCACTGCTGCCGGTGGCAACTCTTGCTGTGCCTGTAACTCAATCCAGAATAATTACACTGGATTCCGGGGACCTGTTTCTCAGAGGATGTTGTTCTTCTTTTGATGGTGCAAAGGTGAGCCATTCCCGACTCTTGGACATTACAAAATAAAGTCAAATGTTACTGCTGGTTTCAGCTACAAAAAGCCAAGCCTCCAAATCGGTTCCTAAACCCAAAATCAATTAAGCAGATGTTAAAGAGGCAGGACTGAGATTCTATTAATAAGCATCGAGTTGTCAGAGAGACCATGCAGTTAATTTTTTCTCCATTGCTTTCTGCTGCCTCTGGTTGTAGAAGTTCCTGGGAGAAAATTCTGCTATGGTAATTGTCAACCACAGCAGGGAGGTGGCAGAGCACACGTGGGAAAGGGCAGGGCTTGGGTGTAATTGACGGGGCTCTGCAATGATTGGTCATTTCCTCTCGGAGAAGCTCCACCCAGAAATATTCCTCTAACTGGAAACGCTACAATCACCATCCCTGGGAGGGATATTTATTCAGTGGGGCAGGGCTTCCAGGGAGTTTGCCCCACTTTTCAGAAGGGGCTATGCAGAGCTGCCGCCCAGCCACAGGCCTGGTGGGTGATGTTTGCAAAGCAGCTTAATGTCCACCCTTCCCCACCTCTCCTAATCTGTTCCTCCTGCCCCCGCCTTCCCATCTCTGTAAATGGCACCACCATCTGCCCAACGGCTCAGCCAAAAACCTAGGAGTCATCCCCGATTCCTCTTCCCTCACCCGCCCACTCACGATCCATCAAGCAAACCCTGCCGACCTTCCAAGCAGTGCCGGAATCCACCTACCTCTCTCTCTCTACAGCGCCCCATCCCGCTCTGTGCCACCAGCATCTCCCACCTGGACCACTGCAACCACCACCCGATCTCCCTGCTTCCGCTCTTGTCCCTGGGCCACCCTCTTCACCCACAGCTGGGGTGTACCTCTGAGAACATGCATGCGTAGCGGATCAGCTCAGAACATTCTGGGGTCCTTCCATCGGGCCTGCAATCAAATCCAGACCCTGCTGCACAGCCTGCTGGGGACCACCGGGTCTCCCCTGTGTGCTCTCTGCCCCCTTCCCCATCCTCCTCCCCTTCATTCCCAGGTCCTGCTGCCCTCCTCCAGGGTCCTGGCAAACCTGTTCCTGCCACAGGGCTCTTGCATGTGCCGTGCTTCTGCCTCGGGTTTCCATGTGAACATCTAAACAACTCTTCATGACGCAGGTCTCCCCGGTGTTCGGCCACACAGCCACACCTCCCACTGCTGGAGGAGCTGTCCTTGCTGGGACACTTGCTCCTGATCTCCGGTGTGGCTGAGACCCTCAGTTGCTCACCAGTATCTCTTTCCCCTTCTTCCTCTGATCAGGCCCTGACTTTATTTTCAATGCACCCATCTAGGAGACATTTCCCAGATTCCCTTATGGCCAAAGATGTGCCAGGAGCCTGCCTGTGGCCTTCCAGCCCTGCTCTCTGTCCAGTTCTCCACCCCAGGGCGCTGGCCTGGAGGTGCTGGTTCAACAAGCCCCTTCACTCTCTGGGCTCTGGGTTGGATTTGACTGACAAGGGCCCCTGGCAGGAGAATAGCGAAAGAAGAAAGTGAGGTTGGCAGATAGATTCCTCCACCTTCCTCTCCGTGGTGCCAACAGAGGGTGACAGCTCTTGTGAGGTGACCCTCTGTGTCTCTGGGTTCCAGTAACCTCTTGTCCCACTGATGCTAATTAGCCTGGGGCACTGCATTAGCCCTAGTGGTTTCCTCGCACTTGCACACACTTTAGCAAAAAACACTTAAACCGCCTTTGAATGATTCACATTTGCATGTGCTTTATAATTCTTGCTGAGATCAAGTGGCCAAGTAAATAAGATCTGTTTGTGTTGCATGTGACTTCTGAAGTGGGTTCTTTTTTCTTTAACCTGCCCTTCTGCCTGTGCTTCCTTTTTCTTGCTGCCTAGAATGTGGCTGTGACAGCTGGAGCTCCAGCAGCTGTTCTAACCACAAGGTGACTTTGCAAATGGAAGCTATGCAGTAAGTATGACGGAACAGAAAGGCAGAGGAGGAGCTTGGGCCCCTGATAACCTTGAAGCCACCAAGCCAGTCCTAGACTGCCTACCTCCAGACATCTGTATAACTCTGTCTTGTTTAAGCCGTGTTATTTTATGTTTGCTTTTACATGCAGCCAAATCTAATCCTGATACACTTAACTTCCAGAACTCAAGTGACCTCCCAAATGTTGCTGAATTGAAAAAAAAATCATCTAACAGGAATGTGCTTGGCAAGCTGAACACCAGTGTGGGTCCAAATGAGCCTCTCTTCTTTCTGAGATAACCTGCATCCACATGTTTTTCCTCCTCTAGTGATCAGTGGCAGGAAGGCCAGGAGGTGGGATCTCAGAGAAGCTGAGCTGGAAGTTAGCACTGATCTGGTGTCTGGAATCTGGGCATGCTGTCCTGGGCTTCCAGCCATTTGGCCCCTACAGAGAGTACTTGAGCCTGCAATTTGGAATTGATCTCCTGGATATCAGTCTGTGGCACAGGGTGTGGTTTCCTTGTGTTCACAGATGGAAAGTGGAAAACAGGAGGCCCGCCAGACCTCTGCTACGCCTTTCTTTCAAAAGCCTGCCTCTCCCACTGGACAGCTCTCCAGGCTGGATCCCTGCAACTTTCAGGATCTGGAAGAGTCTCAGATTCAGCGAAGCACAAATAAACACACAGTTTGCATACGATCCCCACCCTCCCCTACTCTAAGCCCACCCAGGCCTGGGCCTCTCTCAACGTCTGACTGATGTGGCTGCCTATTGGACAGTTCCTGTTGGCTTTTCACAGGCACCTGCAACTTTCCAGGTCCAGAACTGAGCTTTCTTTACTTATTGATTGGTTTATTGATTTATTGATTGAAACACAGTCTCATTCTGTTGCCAGGCTGGAGTGTAGTGGTGCAATCTCAGCTCACTGCAACCTCTGCCTCCCAAGTTCAAGAAAATCTCCTGCCTCAGCCTCCCAAGTAGCTGGGACTACAGGCGCGTGCCACCACGCCCCACTAATTTTTGTATTTTTAGTAGAGATGGGGTTTCACTATGTTGGCCAGGATGGTCTCGATCTCCTGACTTTGTGATCCGCACATCTCGTCCTCCCAAAGTGCTGGGATCACAGGCTTGAGCCACCATACCCGGCCCAGAGCTTCTAACCATGGCTTTCCCCATCTGTATACACAGAAAATCCATTCTCATGGTTTTTCAGGCCACAACCTTGGAGTCATTCTCAACTCTCCTTTCCCATCCCACATCAGTTCCATCAGCAGCACTTGTATCAGCTCTACCTTTGAAATATGACCAGCACTTACTAGTTTCCTCATTCTGGTCTGAGCTGCCATCATCTCATGCCTGGACCATTGCAACAGACTCCTCACTGGGCTCATCTCACAATCTCACATGTGGACTGTTGCAGTAGACTCCTTACTGGACACCCTGCTCTCATTATACCTATTCAGTCTACTCTTCTAGAGGCATCCTTGGAAGACACAAATCAGGTGGTGTTCCTCCTCTGCTCAATGTCCTCTATTGGTGTCCATCTCACTCAGAAAGCCAAAATCCTCCTCCCATTCAAAGGCTCATGCCCTGCATGGTCCATCCAACCACCAACTCCCCATTACCACTCACTCTTCCTGCTGTCCTTGTGCCCACTGCTCTGGCCTCTTTGCTGCTCTGAGCCTGCTGGCACAGTATCTGCCTCAGGGCCTTTGCACACACTGTTCCCTATGTCTGGAGTGCTCTTCCTCAGGGAACCCCCTTGACTGGTTTCCTTACCTTCTTTGCTCAGATTTCCCCTTCCGAATGAGACTACCCTATAGAAAATCCCAGCGATTCTTTTCTCCACCTTTCTCCTGGTTGATCGCCCCTCCTAGCTTCCCCTCCTGGCTTTACTCTCCTCCTCACTTTGTGCTCTCTTGTGTACTATAGATTCGATGTGTCTTGTTAACTCTTACATTAGAATATAAGCTCTGTTTAGTTTGTTTGCTGTTGGATCACCTTTGGCACACAGTAGGTGCTCAGGAAACACCTGCTGAATGAATGAGTCTGGTTCACAGTTTGAGCAGCTGCTTCAGAGAGCGCCACGTGAGGGTGTCACAAGCATCTCTCTAAATGGATTGCACACCAGCTACCTGCCTTCTTCTGGTGCCAGCTTCTGAATTTTCCTTTAGGGAACTTGCTCTATCCCAATCCCAGTCCTCGTGGTTCAAGTGGGGTTGGCTCCAGTCCTGGCTCCAGGAACATGCACATGACTCCATCCGGCCAACCATTGTGTTCCATTCCCCTGAATCTGGTTGACCAGAAGTCCCAGACAGTGTCAGACCAAAAAGACTCAATTTGAGCACTGTCTTCTAGGTGAGAGCAGCTCTCTTTCCACAGGGATGGTTTGCACCTGTATGGTGTTCATGTGGGTCTAGCAATGCCAGGAATGCTGCCTGGAGAGCTGGCCTGAGAGTGAAGCCAACTTGGAGGAAAGCTGAGATCAGGGAGAGATGGAGGGACAGAGGCCATCCAGAGACAGAGCTGCTGGATCCAACCGCACCTGCAGCTTAGTGTATACTTGGACTTACTTATATGAGTCCAAGAAAGTCCCCTTTTTGTTTCCTCAATGCTGCTTGAGTTGGGTTTACATCACTCGTAACTGAGAGAATCTAGGCTGACAGAGAGTGGTTGTGACACACACATTTTTAACATCCAGTAGAACGCTGGTTCCCCTGGTACTTTTGCAGGCCCCAAAACCACCACTCAGTTGCTTTTTGCAAGCCATGATGGTGCAACTCTGTTCATCGGCAGAGGCAGTAACAGCAGAAGAACCCATGGCAAACTTGATTGACAATTGCCACTCAAATTATGGGATATGTTGCCATGCCAGGCTCACATACCTGGCAGAGTGGGCACCGGCTTACCTGCATGAGTGTGGGCAGCACTCACCCCACTGTCAGCCGGAGGAGACTCTAAAGTAATGTTGCTGTTCAGTGCCATGAGACACTTAGATTTTAATGTCATTTTGATGTGTAAAGCTTGCTATAGACAAACAACACTGTGGCATTGGCCCAGGGTGCTCTAACAGACGATGGCTTTAACAACCCAAGTGAGAGCAAACTGTCACACATACGACAGGTGCCAGGTATTCAGTCCTCACAAGAATGCCAGGGAGACAGATCATCTCCACTTTATAGATGAGTAAACTGAGGCACAGAGAGGGCGAGTCTTTCCCAAGGGCACACAGTCAATGGCAGAGTGAGGATTTGAACCCAGTGGCTAATGAGACAGCTCTTACCCTTGCAGCTTTGCTCAGAGTATTCTCTTTTAAAGATGTTCTGAAAGGCTGGGGGCAGCAGCTCACACCTGTAATCCCAGCACTTTGGGAGGCCGATGGGGGCGGATTGCTTGAGCTCAGGAGTTTGCAACAACCAGCCTGAGCAACATGGCAAAAGCCCATCTCTAAAAAAAAAAAACAAAAAAACTCCCAAAATTAGCTGGGTGTGATGGTGTGCACCTGTAGTCCCAGCTACTTCAGGGGCTGAGGTAAGAGGATTGCTTAAGCTCAGGAGGTTGAGGTTGCAGTAAGCAGTGATCACGCCACTGCATTCCAGCTTGGGTGACAGAGCGAAACCTTGTCTCAAAAAATATAAACAAACAAATAAAGATGTTCTGAAAGGCAAAGACTTCTTTTGAAATGCAAACATCAGGCCAGGCATGGTAGCTCACACCTGTGATCCCAGCATTTTGGGAGGCCAAGACGGTGGATTGCCTGATGCCAGGAGTTCGAGGCCAATCTGGCCAACATGGCAAAACCCCATCTCTACTAAAAATACAAAAATTAGCTGGGCATGGTAGCAGGCACCTGTAATTCTAGCTACCTGGGAGGCTGAGACAGGAGAATCACGTGAACCCAGGAGGCAGAGGTTGCAGTGAGCCAAGATCGCACCACTGTACTCCAGCCTGGGTGACAGAGTGAGACTCTGTCTCAAAAAGAAATGCAAACACTGCATGTAGTCTCGCGGGGCACACTTCAAATCTGACCATCTGAGGGGCCCCTAAAAGGCAACCATCTTTGCCTGGTGTGAACACTTAGGAAAATGAGCACTAGGGAATCCACCCCGATATTCTGGGGTTTGGAGTCTGGCTGGAGTCTTAACCCTCTGACACAAAAGCCACCACCAAGTGGTGCCCATGTAAGTGGGGCTCTCACATCAAAAGCTTGAGAAAGTTCTTCTCTTTTCTAGTCTCTATCCTGCTGATCAGGTCAAGAAGAAAGTCTGGCAGGTGCTACTTCACCTTTAATGCTGCTTCTGAAACTACCCATCACCCTCATTATAGCAGAGCCACACCGGCTTTGTGGGAGGCCGCATCTTGCTGACATTTAAAAACGCTACTTGGTTTTCACTGTGTTTGGTTTTGCAGTGATCTTTTACCGAAAGCAATGTGTATTGTTTTTTTCCTTTACAGTCAGAATTTGGAGGTTTCTTTTAAAATAATATTTAAGCGTCAAAAATAAGTCCAGTTAAAGAAATTCTCAAGTCATACATCAGAACTGGGATGCTGCAAAAATTCTCTTGCTCCAGGCCAGAACCATGTCTTAATCCTCTTGGTGTCTCAGAGCCTGTTGGAGCCCCAGAGGCACCCCAGAGGTTTAGATCAAATTAAACCAGTAAACCCTGGCAGAGCCCAAAGATTCTACAGCCTCCCTGAACAAAGGACGTCTGCAAATGAGACCTTCACCTGCACGTGCTTCCCTCTTACTCTTTTGGAGTGGAAGGCCAGCAGAAGTCCGCTGGTCTCTGAGGGTCACCGAGACACAGGGATGTCCCCAACTACTTTGAACATGTAATGATAATTTAGGCCACTTACAAACTTGTATGGCCCTGGAAGCAGTTCCCCTGGGCATTTGACAATTTCAAAAGACAGCTCAGGGAGTCAAATGCGTGCAGGGAAAGGAAAATCAAATATACGTGGTACAGTTCTGACCCCCCAACCTCGCAATTAGGAAACAGAACAAGTCCCTCATGTTGTGTATCTGGCACCAGTCCTCCCAACCGGACCCTAATGAGGATGGACGTCAGTTCTCTGTCCTGGGACTAGAAAGAATCCTGGAATTATCTCAGTTGGGAAGTCTCCAGTCCAGAGGGCTGTCAGAACTGCTGCACGGATGAGCAGAAAATAGCAAATGATAAATTTTTTAGGACCACCCACTGCATGCCAGTTGTAGCAGACTGTGAGATAATGTATTGGGCTTTTTTGGGACATGTATTATTGATCTGGGTCTGTCTAGTGGTTATAAAAAGCCTATCATGCTCCTCCCACAACCACCTTCCCATCCCTCACCTCCTGAAGGAGGCTCAGTCTCCTTCAAAACCCAGTGCTGCTGGTAGAAGAGGTCTGACTTGTTTGCAGAGGGCAAGACTTGTAGGCCCTGATCTATGCTGTGTAATGCTGTTGAGCAAGAGCTGACACAGGCCACTGAACACCAGGGGCTCTAAACCCACGGCATCCACCTCCTGGAATTTATCCTTCAGAAGCACTCCCTTGCCTGTGCAAAGATGCCTGTTAAAATTTCCAGCAACAATATCTGTAACAGTGAAAAACTAACAAACGCACACACTACCAATCTGAAAACAACTCAATATCCACCCCAGGAACCTGACTAAACAGAGCAGTGGCTAAGATCACGTGTTCTGGGTTCAAATCTTGTTTTTCTCTGAGATGGGGTTTTGTTCTATTGCCCAGGCTAGAGAAGGGGTGTGACCTAGGCTCACTGCAGCCTTGACCTCTTGAGCTCAAGTGATCCCTCCAACCTCAGCCTCCCACTAGCTGATACTACAGGTGTGTGCCACCATCCTTGGCTGATTTTTATATTTTTTGTTAAGACGGGGTCTTACTATGTTGCCCAGGCTGGTCTCGAACTCCTGGCCTCAAGTGATCCTACCTCCTCAGGCTCGCAAAGTGCTGGGATGTGAGCCACTGCACTCAGCTCAAATCATGTTTAATCACATTCCAGCTGTGCAAACTTGGACAAGTGGCTTCTCTCTGCCTCAGTTTTTCCATCTGTCAAACGGAGAGAAGAAATCTCTATATTTTAAGTCAGCCACGGCTTTCTTTGTTCTCCTCTCTCCTGTGTCTACTTCATACCCGTGGCTCCTTTCGTTGTATGTGCATAGACTGTTGGTTTCCTTATATCTGCATATGCAGTTTGTTTCTTTTTATCTGGATACACTTGGTTTTATTCAAAAGTCACAGGCAAAATTCAGTGAGATTCAGACATGAGGCTTAGCTGGATCATGTTGCAAAAATGTGTTGTTCCTAAGAGTGGGTATTCAATCACTCACCTGTTGATTTGGGCCCCAAACTAGGAGTTGCCCTTGAAATGTCTCTTTTCCTTAACCCGCATACCTAACCCATTGATCAGTTTATTTCCCAAACATACCTCAGGTGGGACCGCCCAGATCTGAGCTTCCATCATCACTGCCCTATCACGACATTGGCCTCTGAATGGGTGTCTCGTTTCTGCCCTTACCCCTGCAATTTAATTTCATCAAAAGAGCTGGGGGGGATCCTGTTGGAACCTTAGTGAGGTCATGGCCTTCCTCTTCTTAAGGCCCCCTCATCCACGTCTATTTTACTAAGAATCAAACTCAAAGCCTCCACCATGGCCACAAGGCCTGGTGTGACCGGGGCCAAGTCGGCTCCTCAGCCTCATCTCTCTCCATCATGGCCCCACTCCCTCCACTCCAGCTCCTTGGCACTTTTTGTTTTTCGGCTCCAAACCACTGAGCTCATTTCTATCTCAGTATCTTTGAATTTCCTGTTCTCCCCACCTGGAATGAGCCTCCCCCAATTCTCTGGCTCCTGACACAGTGCACTGACTGGAACAAATGCGTAATAAACATCTGCTGGATGAACGAACGAATGTGCAGTTCATCGGAAATTTCATCGGAAATTCTAGGCATGACTACAACCAAAACAGTGTAGGGGCTACACAATGTCAGATCAAGAAGCTCTGAGGTCCAGGTGCTGCCTGCCAGACCTCTCTGCAAAATTCTGCAAGAAACAAAACACACCTTTCTGGCCACAGTCTGCAGACTCCCCATAGTTATCAAATGTTCCTCATTCTAAATGCCGCCAGGAGATAGGTATCCTATGTGTCATATAGTCAATAAAAGCTCTGGGCTCTGACTGCTTCCTGGCTACAAATTCTTCTTGCACTGAGAAGCTCCCGGAGGAAAAAATCTATACTTGTGATCATTAATACAAAGCACTGCAAGGAACAACTTGGTTTTATGTAAATTACCTTTTCCTGGTAGCTAAAAGACAAATTCAGGTTGTCAAGGTTAACCTAGTCAACCTTTATATTTGTTGCCACCAACAATGTGCTGTTATCCTTTGAGAGTGGATGGAGGCTGAGGGACCACCTTTCATGGGATCAATGATTGGCAGTCTTTGCCACAACCCACAAGAGCCTCCAAAATCTGGTTCCAGGCTCATATCTTTTTTTTTTTTTTTTTTTTTTGAGACAGCGTCTCACTCTGTCACCCAGGCTGGAGTGTAGTGCTGTGATCTCCACTCACCACAACCTCTTTCTCCCGGACTTCTAGAGATTCTTGTGCCTCAGTCTCCTCAGTAGCTGGGGTTACAGGTGTGCGCCACCATGCCTGGCTCATTTCTGTAGTTTTAGTAAGGACGGGGTTTCACCACGTTGGCCAGGCTGGTCTCAAACTCCTGACTTCCGGTGATCCACCCGCCTCGGCCTCCCAAAGTGCTGGGATTACAGGTGTGAACCACTGCGCCCAGCGTGTTCTCTTTAACTCTTTGGAGAAATCCAGGAATGGTTTTGCAACAGGAGTAGGGTAGAGATCCCTAACCTTGAGGACCCAGTTGTGACCCCAAACACGTGTGGGTGCTATGTCTTAGTTTTAACGTACTCAAAAATGACCACTACGAATCAACACCACCGCCTCGCCTCAGAAGCCTCAGCCTAACCCAGGGATCCTGCACCAAGGGGCCAAGGTGCCACCCTGGGGCCCTGAGGCTTACCCAGCTCCACGTCCTGGTCGTCCGTCAGCACCAGGATGATGTTGGGGCGGATGTTCCTGCGGTCCCTCTGAAACCTGCCCTTCAGGCGGTGGTGCGACAGGAAGGCTGAGCTTCCACCCAGCAGGGAGAACACCATTGCGGACAGCAAGCACAGCACGAGGCTCGGGGGGCCCATCTTCTTTTCTGGCTGATCTGGTGCTTCTTTTGGGATGCAGGAGTCTGAAGTTGCGTCTGTGGTTTTGTTTCTTTTCCCTCGTCCCTCTTTACTCGCAAATCTAGAGGAGGAGGAAGAATCAGGTCAATATTTATGTCAAGGCTGCCGGCTGCTCATTCTTGCATAATGATTTGTACAGTGGCTGGCATGAACAATGGGAGTTTCTTTGAACAGGGGTGGCTATGGCAGAGTGAAAACTCAACTCCGCTGAAGTTAGCAAAGTCTTTACAATTTGCTTGGTCAACAAACGGGCAGAAAAGCCTTCTGTGGCCACTTCTGCAGAAACAATTTCTTCCCTATATCCAGTGAACCTCTGATGTGTTGGTGGCAGCCCAAGACCCGAGTCAGATAATAGCCGTCTCTGAATAATCCACCCAATTCCACCACCAAATCGTCCCCAGGGAGAGGAACAGCAGCGGGCTGGTCTCAGGGAGTGAATATTTCCGTCCTCTTGTAGCTGCCCACACCGTGGGGTACGGAGCTGAGGGAGATGAAGCTGCAGCTCCCTGTCAGCGGGGGATTCAATCAGGGGTTTAAACGAGAGCCTGGAGCTGGACGTTTTGGGCTGGACAACTGGCATGTTTGAGTGCCAGATCTTCCACTCACTGGCTCAGCTTTTCCATGAGCAAGCCCGTTTGGAACCTCGGTTTCCCCATGAATAAAATGGGTAGACAGGGCCATTGTAAGATCTCAGTCTGCTGGGGATGCGCCTGAAAGGCCCTTGTTAAGGGATCTTGTAATTGGGCAAAAAGGTATTCCTATTAGTTTTTTGTTTTGTTTTTTCCCCAGTCTTGCTCTTGTCGCTCAGGCTGGAGTGCAATGGCGCAATCTCGGCTCA
>NW_022326846.1:0-16614 GCF_002776525.5 Piliocolobus tephrosceles | reverse complement strand
TTGTCTCCCATCGGATCCCTCTCACAACACGTGGGAATTATGGGAGCCACAATTCAAGATGAGATTTGGGTGGGGACACAGCCAAACCATATCACCCTCTTTCCACATATAGTCATGTTCACAGCCTCCGGAAATTAGGACATGGTCTTATCTTTAGGGGACGGGGGCACCATTCAACCTGCTGCACCCCTTAAGAACTGCAAGGAAAAGGGGAAAATCCAGGGATGGCCGTAGAAGGAAGAGAGAGGATTTCCATGGAATGTTTCCATCAAATCACTAAAGGTCTGGGCACCAACCACAGCATACAATTGAGTATGCACTTGTCACACCTATGTTGAGTACGCGCTGTGTGTCACACGGCAGCAGTGCTGAGGATTCAGCACTCAGTGGAGCACATGGCCTTTGCCCTTCTGGGACCGTGGCCTGCACACAGTAGGGCTCCCACACACGTTCATTTGCTTCCTTCCTTCCTTTCCTTTCTTCCTAAGTGTCTTGCTCTGCTTACAGCTTGGTTGAGAAACAAGAGCAGGCATGGCCAGACAAGGTGGTTCATGACTGTAATCCCAGCACTTTGGGAGGCAGAGGCAGGCAGGTCACTTGAGGTCAGGAGTTCAAGACCAGCCTGGCCAACATGGCAAAACCTTGTCTCTACTAAAAATACAGAAATTAGCCGGGTGTGGGGGCTACTTGGGAGGCTGAGGCAGGAGAATCTCTTGAATCTGAGAAGCAGAGATTGCAGTGAGCTGAGATCATACCGCTTCACTCCAGCCTGGGCAACAGAGCAAGACACTGTCCCCCCCCCAAAAAAAAAAGAAAGAAAGAAAAGAAAACAAAGAAGAGCAGGCATGACCGAAACCTCAAAGCCTGGGGTGTGATCAGTACTCAGGACACACGCTGCAAGAGTGCTCAGAGCTCTCAAGCCCCAGCAGCCAGGGTGGTGCCAGAGGCTCCTTACGAGAGGTGTACTAGGCCGATGGGTTGAATTTGGGGTGAGGGTTGATGGGTTCCAGGCTCAAAGAAACATGTGGACAAGAGGCCAGCAGGGTTTGTGGCTGATGGCAGGGCACCCCAGCCAGGGAATACTCAGGGAGAAGGTTTGCCACCAGGTTGGCATGACCAGATTTCAATAAGAGCAAACAATTCTTGGGAAGGTTCCAAAGAAAACAAAGTATAATCTTCCCTCAATTTACATGGTGGTTGGTTTCCGAAAGAAAAAACAAAAAAACAATGTTCTGTTTAAAATTTGTAAAACAGTTTGATTCCAGTCTCAGGTCATTTATAAACAGGTTTTTACCTGCCCTACAGGTAGAGATGCAATTACAGTACAGGACAGTGACAGTACAGGCACTTACTACAGTCACGCACCTCCAGCACCATTGCAAAATCCTCCAGACTCCAGACCTGGACCACAGGAGTGTCCAGGCAGACTCAGGATCCAGGATCCTCCCTGATGGGGCCGGACGGTCCCACCGTGCAGCAGTGGCCCCTGCCCCGTCTGCCCCATAGGTCTGCAGAATGTGCCCACTCCAGACCTAGGGATGCCACGGTGAGAGTCCCCCCAGTGCTGGTGCCCCCCGGGTCTCCTGCCCTGCACCTCACTTCCACCTTCACCTTGCAGGTTCCATGCAGGTGATGAACAAGACCCGGCGCATCATGGAGCAGGGCGGGGCGCACTTCATCAACGCCTTCGTGACCACGCCTATGTGCTGCCCCTCGCGCTCCTCCATCCTCACCGGCAAGTACGTCCATAACCACAACACCTACACCAACAACGAGAACTGCTCCTCGCCCTCCTGGCAGGCGCAGCATGAGAGCCGCACCTTCGCCGTGTACCTCAATAGCACCGGCTACCGGACAGGTGAGCAGGGACGGGGTTGGGTGCAGGAAGGGAGTGACAGCCGGGGCGGGCATCCCTGGGTGTGGTCTGTGCGCCACTGCGGTACCCGAGATGATTCTGGATAGCCCCTAGAGCAACTCTTATAATTTCAGAGTTGTGCATTTATTTCTGTGTGTATTAGAGAAATACAGATGTATTTGCCTACAGTAGTGATGCAAAGTGACCTTGTCAAAGGAATTTGAGATCCCCCTCCCAAAAAAGTGAGTCTTTTCAAAATATGAATTATAGTGCAGAGAGGCCACAAGGTGCCCGTGCATGAGTTTGCATCCTCTGTTAATTATTATTAAGCACATCAGGGACTGTTGTGTTGACTTCAAACCATCAGCTTGGAAGAAGGTTCCAAAACATGGGGGTGGGGGATGGGAATTCATGGAGGGGAACAGATATGGGGCTGTGTGGTCGCTCTCTACATGGCGGTAACCAAGGTGGTGCAGAAGCTGACGTGGTGGTTAACTGTCCACACTCACCCGGTAAGTGTTGTCCTCGGTGGAGGGTGACCTGGTTCCTGTTTGCTTATCCTGCAGGAGGTCTTTGGTGGGCTCTGAAGGCTCACCTGCCAGGCTGGTTGTCTGAGGTAGAGATGCAATTACAGTATAGTTACTTACCACAAGCTCTATTGCAAAACCCTCCAGACTCAATTAATTTAACTTGCTTTAATTAAAAATAAATACTCTCCACCTTGGGTAAGAAGCTGCGGCAGTTGTGAAATCAGATACTGTGGTTCAGATGTTGCAACCCCAGGAAGTTGCATCCAAGTGACAAGGGGTTTGTTTGGGTGGGAGTGCCACCAGGGAAGGATGGACGCCTCCTTCAGCCCTGTTCACAGCCCTGAACCTGCAGCCCTCGAGGCTGGGCAGCCACCTCTCAGATACACATTGTGGGCTGGCAGGGATGCTTTGGGGTGGGGAGCAAGCCAGTAAGGTGTGTCTTCTTACAGCCTCATCCCACAGCCAGAATCACCTAGAAAGTATGTTCTGCTGAGAACTAGGAAGGCCTTGTTCCTATACCTTGTTCCTGTATATCATGCGTGCCATTGTGCAGAATCAACCACCTGTTGGTTCCCCTGAGCCTCTGCAGAAAGCCACATGTGTCAGAGGTTACCATGGCCACCACCCTAGATGGTTGGAGGGCCTGGATATTGCTAGCAGAAGCAGGAGAGGCAGGCCCGCAGCAGAGCAGTGGGCCCTTATTAAAGATGCACCTGCAACTTGGGTCCAGCAAGTACAGCCATGCACTCAAGAGTGACAACCTTGAAATGTTTTAAAGTCTGAATATTTCACTGAAAATATTATTTTAAAATATGCGGCACAACTTACTTTTTGTTTAATGTATACTGGAGGCCAAAAAAAAATATGTCTGAGGGGTGAGTGTGTGGCTCACAGACTCTGTTTTCACAACCTCTGGGTGAAAGGTCTATAAAGAAACTTTTCGTTTTGGATGCCGTAAGATCAGTAAAGACCCTAACCCTGTTCTCATCAATCCCCCTCATTTCACAGCCAGGGCCACTGCGGCCCAAAAAAGAGACCTGCCCAGAGGTGAGGTGTTTGTGGCATAATCAAAATGGAATGCAAGATCATGGGAACTCAGAGGGGGCATGGAAATCGTATTCATCAGACTGAAAGGAAGCTCACATATTCTGTGACATTCTGAGGGCCAAGGGTGGGAGCTTAAGGCTAGTGTTCCAAAATCTTAGAGACAACATGAGAAAACAAACTATCTGAAGAATACACATTCTCTAAAGTGGATTTCCCAAACTTGTCCTTGAATGTACGGAAGTCACCAAAAAGCTGTCTCCCTAAAGAAGTGCTTTTATTCAACTATGCTTCATTATTATACCCTCATGAAGACTGGGAGCATAATGTCAAGTGTAAAGAGCCGGACACAGAGAACATTTATATGTTTGTAAAACTGGCACTGAGAATTTTATTCATTATGTTTAGAATGCCACTCTGTATAAGGAATCCCATTCCAGCCTTACTTTCAGAACTCAGGAACCTGAAAACACCTGTTTAGTCTGATGAACTGGTGCACTCCTGGTTATTAAATAATAAGAGCCACACACCCTGTATACTTTCCCTCTTTGCCTTGGCAGCTAGGAAGCTCAGGTTTGAGTTTTATATTAGGTTGTTGTTTAAAGTGGAAATAAAGATCCAACTGTATGATATGTCATACTGATCAGTGTTGACTAAGAAAAATGACAAAAATCTAACGACTTCAAAACCTTCTAGATTATTTTTTTCCTTTTAGATTGATTTGTACATACATATTAGAATATATTGTAAATTTTTAATCCCTCAGGGACCAAAAATAAATTGTTCCTGCTGAGTCTTCAGCCATATTAAACCCTGTGTTCATGTGGCCACCTGGCAAAGTTAGTTCAGTTGGATTTAAGTTTGGCCGTGTGTGTCAGAGAGACCGGGAATGTCAAATAAAATTCCAAGTTCTGGTGACCCTGATCTATGAAGTGGTCAGAGACTCAGACTCCCTTTCTCCTTATTTCCCATTGGTGAGAAACAAGTCACATGGCCATGCATGGCTGCGAGGGGGCCTGCGAAATGTAGTCTTATTCTAGACATTTACCCAGATGAAAATTATTTTACTGTGGGAGAAGAAGCAAATGGATACTGAAGGGCAAGTAAAGTCTAGGCCACCCTAACGGTTATTAGCCATTTGTGTTTGAGATAGTCGTTTGAATAGAGGAGATCAGCCCAAACTAAGGAAGACTGACCCCAGAAAAATGCTACTTAAGTGGACCCACATTTCATAATAAATAGTGCTTTTAATGTACTTAGTAAGGTATTTGATCTAGAAATGAAACTATGATATTTCAAGAATAACTCTGTTATGTTACGTCTCTTTTTTTCTTTTTTTAAGACAGAGTCTTGCTCTGTCACCCAGGCTGGAGTGCACTGGCACAATCTCAGCTCACTGCAGCTTCCGCCTCCTGGATTCAAGCGATCCAGGATCAGCCTCCTGAATAGCTGGGATTACAGACGCCTGCCACCACACCTGACTGATTTTTGTATTTTTTATAGAGATGGGGTTTTGCCATGTTGGCCAAAACTCCCGGTCTTAAACTCCTGGCCTCAAGTGATCCACTTGCCTGGGCTTCCCGAAGTGCTGGGATTACATGCATGAGCCAACACACGCGGCCCTCTGTTAGGTTGTATCTAATGATATTTAACAAAGATTGGGCTCTAGCTGTAACTAATGAGTTGATTCTTTAATCAAGTGAATTGATGAAATGTAGGGAGGAATATAATGTGTTTCACAAATTTAAATGGATGGCACAAGATGATATCCTTTACTTCACCAGGGACATTTTTGCAAAAGTATTTGAGATTTGATCAGTTTTTTCAAGGGACTCTCCTAATTCTTTGACATCTGAATCTTCCCCTGTGAAGTGCATCTCATACTTCATCATCCTTCTCAATAGTCTCTTCTCCTTCATGTAGTATCTTTATAGACCAGGTAATTATTCGTCAGTGGATTTGCCTGTGTTTTTTGAACTATCTTCCAGCGTCATCTTAATTAATTTCACAAACCCTGCATCTTTTAAAAGATTTGCAATTTCATTTTGCAGTGATCTTGCTTTGCATGGCCCCATGTTTGCAATGGAGATTGAAAAAAGGACAAAATGAGAGAAGCTAAGTTTAAGCAGGATAAATATCAATTTGTTCATGAATATTTCTCTGTATGGCTTCTTACAACTTGGGGGATTGGATCTCAGATATGAATACCCTTGGAAGGATCAATTTCATCCTCAGGTTTGTTTGTTTGTTTGTTTGTTTTTGAGACAGGGTCTCACTCTGTTGTCCAGGCTGGAGTGCAGTGGCACAATCTCAGCTCACTGCAACCTGCACCTCCTGAGTTCAAGCGATTCTCCTGCCTCAGCCTCCCCAGTAACTAGGATTACAAGTGCACGCCACCACACCCAGCTAATTTTTTGTATTTTTAATAGAGATGGAGTTTTACCATGTCGGCCAGGCTGGTCTCGAACTCCTGACCTCAAGCAATCCACCCTCCTCAGCCTCCCAAAGTGCTAGGATTACAGGTGTGAGCCACTGTGCCCAGCCACATCCTCAGTTTCTACAAAGGTTTTATAGTCATCCTTTAACACAGTTCAGCAGTTGAAGTGCCGTTGCCCTGCCTGTGATCACTTATATACACACAAGTCAAAGTTGTACAGCGTTCCCAGAATGAGACATCTCCCAGCTCTCTGCAGAGTGGTTGAGGGCATTAGCTTTGCCTGGGTTCGAATCCAGTCTCTGCTGCTTTCTGGCTGCATGAACTTGGACAAGTTATTTAGCCTCTGCGTCTTGGCCACCTCAACCACAGTTAATAATGTCACTTAACTCATGGAGTTTTGTGAAGATGAAATATATTAGAACAGTGTCTGGTACAGGGTCATGGTAGGCACTTGGGAAATTTAGCAATGATGGTTGGGTGCAGTGGCTCGCACCTGTAATCCCAGCACTTTGGGAAGCCAAGGTGGAAGGATCACCTGAGGCCAGGAGTTCGAGACCAGCTTGGGAAAAACAGTGAGATCCCATCTCAATTTTTAAAAAACAATAATAAAAAAAAATTTAGCAATGACGACGATTTGCACAATCACACAGCCCACCTCAGGCCAATGTTCTGATTAATGTCACAGTAAGTTTCGCTCACGGATCAAAATGTGGCAGCATGTGTTAAGCCTCTCTGGTAATCAGCAAAATGCAAACGCAGCCAACAGTGCATTGTCACATCCCAGCCATGACCACGGTAAATACGAAGAGACCCCATCGCACCACATGTTGGTGAGAATGTAGGAAAACAGGAAATCACATCCACTTAGCAGTATGATGGCAAATTGTTCCCTCCACTTTGAAGAGCAGTTTGCCAGTTTCTGGCAAAACTGATAATGGGCATCTCCTTCCACTCCAGCAATTCTACTGTAGCTCTGTCCCCCTCGATTCTGAGGAGGTGATGTTGATGTGTGAGCTCTGCTTGAGCAAGGGAATGCACTTCCTGGCTGCCCTGTTTGCTCTTGAAGATGTGTGATGCTCATGGCAATAGATTGCCTTTAGATCTAACGGACAGGAACCCCGACTGCAGCTGGCTTCAAAAACATTGAATTTTTTGCTCCCTAAACAAAAGAGACAGGCCAGGCAAGGTGACTCACACCTGTGATCCCAGCACTGTGGGAGGATCACCTGAGGTCAGGAGTTTGAGACCAGCCTGACCAACATGGTGAAACCCTGTCTCTACTAAAAATACAAAAATTGGCTGGGTGTGGTGGCAGGTGCCTGTAATCCCAGCTACTCGTGAGGCTGAGGTAGGAGAATCACTTGAACCCAGGAGGCAGAGGTTACAGAGAGCCAAGATCGCACCACTGTGCTCCAGCCTGACAGAATGAGACTCTGTCTCAAAAAAAAAAATAAATAAATAAATAAATAATAATAATAATAATAACAACAACAACAACATCAACAAAAAGCCAACATTTTCCAGCCCTTTCTGATGAACTAGATTGGAGTGCCATTTTCTCCCCATTGGGATCGTGCCTTTCTCCATCCACACCTGAATCTGGCAGTTCTGAGATTGTTTCCCGACCCCAGCTTCTGCCATCTGGTCCAGGCTTTCGCAGAGATGGTGGTGGGCCCTCTGCTCTTCCGCATCATGTTCTAAAATGCACCAGGGGAGCAGGGAGCACATCCTCCTCATAAGACCAGGCCTTGCCAGGGCTCTTGGAGCCTGTTTTGGGGTTTGGTCCTGAGCACCCCAATTATTTTCACTCTTCTCACACAAAGCTGGGTAGAGAGGTCGGCTGAGGACCGGAACCTGGCCATCAACCTTGGGCAGCTAACCCTCACTAGGGGCTGGGGGGCCTCTGTGCCCTGCTGACCCCTACCATGGCAGGACACGTGGGGCACCCCATCGCCCTCTCACGTGGGAGGATGGAAGGGCGCCTGCTGGGCATTTTGGCATCCCCAACAAAAGACATGCTGCCGTGTATAAGTGAGACTTGTCTTTTCCCTAAAGTGGACCACAGGGGCAGGAGGGCTGCTGCATGGGCCATCCTCCTCTGCGATGCTATAAAGTGCCCCCACGCCCCTCTTTCCCTGCCACTCTCTTGGGATCTGCCCTTAGCCCCTTGTCCTGAACCCCATCCACCCTGGTCCCTCTGCGTCCTGGCCATCGCCCCTGGAGCTCTCCCCGGCACATCAAGCCTGAGTCCGGTATCACTTCCTGGTCGTGCTCCCTCCTCCCCAGCGCCTCTTCACAGGCGTCTCCCTGGCACCTCCAATTTTCCAGTTGCTCAGGCCAAAACCTTAGTGCCATTCTTGATTTTTTTTTTTTCCTATTCCTTTCATACTCCACATTCAGTCCAGCAAACCCTGTCAGCTCTGCCTTCAAAATACTCCCAGAGTTCCCTCTGCTGCCACCAGCCCATCTGTGTCACTGTCTTCCCTGCCTGCCCTGTTCCAGGTTTCTCCTGGGATCCCCCAGCTTCTGCCTTTATGACCCCTTGGTCTGTTTTCAACACAGCAGCCAGAGGGGTCTGGTCAGAACCTAGTTCAGATGTTCTTTAACCTCTGGGCAGAGCTCTCCTTGGCTCCCACCTACTCAGGGTAGAGGCCCCCACAGCCACCTCAGGGTCCCGATGATCCTTCCCTTCCCTTCGAACCCTCTCAGCCTCCTGGTCTCCCCTGAGTCACTGTGCTCCAGCCACAGCTTCTCAAGCAGTCAGCCACGCCTGACACGCGCACACACATAGTACTTTGCACTTCTTTCCTTTTCTCGAAACTTCTACACATCTGCATTTTCCTCATGTCTGTGTTCCAATGCTGCCTCCTCAGAGAAGCCTTCCTTGACTACCCCATGCCTCCTCTTCATCCCAGTTTTTTCCCACCAGTGCCCCCATCACCACTGAACACCACTGACTGTGTATTCTGCCCATTTGTCTTGTTGATTGTCTCATTTCTAAAATGCCAGTTCCCAGGCCGGGCATGGTGGCTCATGCCAGTAATCCCAACACTTTGGGAGGCTGAGGCAGGTGGATCACTTGAGGTCAGGAGTTTGAGACTAGCCTGGCCAACATGGTGAAACCCCATCTCTACTAAAAATACAAAAATTAGCTGGATGTGGTGGTGCATGCCTGTAATCTCAGCTACTCGGAAGGCTGAGGCAGGAGAACGGCTGGAACCAGGGAGGTGGAGGTTGCAAGTGAGCCGAGATCGCACCACTACACTCCAGCTTGGGTGACAGAGTGAGACTCCATCTCAAAAATAAAATAAAATGCCAGCTCCCTGGAGGCAGGGGCCTCTGTCCTGTGCCCTCGTGGGTCCCCAGGCCTAGAGAGTGCCCACCCCATCGTAGGTGCTCAGGAGACCTTCCTAGGATGAGTGGTGACTGAGTGTCCACATTCTGTCCCGGCCAGCAGCCCAGCCCCATCTCTTCCACACTCCTTTCTCCTCTTCTGTTTCTCTCTCTCCGCCCCCACTGCCACCATCTCAGCCTTTCCTCCTCTTTCTTCTCAGCCTCTCTGCACACCCAGGGAAGAGAAGACTGAAATTTTTCCCGGGATGCCGTCCCTGGGCCCCTGGTGCAGCTGTCCCTGCCTTCACAATGGCAGCCTTCTCTTTGCTTGGCTCTTCTCCTGGGTTTGCTCCCTGCTCTCTTCCTCTCCCCTCGAGTGCACACAAGTGTGCCCGCACGCACACACACAGCTCCCTTCTTCCCTCCGTCCAGCTGCCTCTCATCCGCCCATCTTCCCTCCCCCTCTCCGGCCTGTGGGGTGACAACAGAGCCTCTCCATTCATCCCGTGGACTGTATCCGCCGCTCACAGCAGGGAGCCTGCCTGTCTCTCTCCCTGCACCGAGGACCCAGCCATCCCCACCGTGGGGATCCGAGTATCCACGGGATTGCACAGCCCCTCTTGGGACCCAGGCTGACCCAGCATGTCCTCGAGAGGCACGGATTTGCCACCTCCATGCACACCTTCAAGAGAAATTTCTTCCTCTAATTTGATAGTCCCTTCCTTTCTCCAAGACCTCAGATTTCAAAATAAGTGAAGCGCTTGTTTTGAGCAAGAGTCTAAAGAATTAGACTCTGCCTTAAGTGCCCTTGTGACTTTGAGCTGAGACCTCATCCCCTCTGGGCCTCAGTCTCTCCATCTGTGCAGCAGTGTTGTGACATATAAGCACTAGTCACCTAGTGCCTGTGATAAGACGCCACCCTGAGCGACACATGACCTGTGCCCACAAACCCAGGAGGAGAGGTTCCCTGCCTTGTAGGAGGAAGTGGCCACAGGGAAAGAGGAAGCTGGTGTGAGGCCGATGGGGCAGGGTTTCCATCAACAGCCTCTCTGACCCAGCCCCTTAGCAGGTGTATCCACTTTCCTAGTGGACCAGAGACTGGGTAGCTTAGAATGAAAGGTGTTTTTCACAGTTTCGGGAGCCAGAACCCCAAAATCAAGCATCATCAGGGCCACGCTTTCCCTGAAGGCTTCAGGGGAGGGTCCTTTGCCCTCGAGCTCCTGGGGGTTGCTGGGAATCTTGGCACCCCTTGGCTTGTGGCCGCATCACTCCGGCCTCTGCCTTCATCTTCATGTGGCCGCCTCCCTGTGGGTCCCTCTCTTGCCGTGGCCTGCTCCTCTCTGAATCAGTATCCAAAGTTCCCGCTTCTGTCAAGACACCAATGATTGGACTAGAGCCCGCTCTGATCCAGCGTAACTTCATCTTACAACACCGTGTTACAAACACACAGTCACCCTCACAGGTACCTGGGCAAGGACTTAAGCATATCTTTTGGGGAACACAGTTCAGCTCATAATGGCTGGGTTCTTTCACATGTTAACCCTCCCCCGCCCCCGTAAAGGCTGCAGAGCCGATGTCAAACTGAGCAAACCTGCTGCTCTCCCCTCTTCACTGTCCCGGCTGTGGTCCTGGGTGGGGAGCAATGTGGCCGCCCCGCAGATCAGCTCTGTGCGTAGCCTTCCCTTCCCAACCATGCTTTCTCTCGGAATCTCCACCTGCAGTGGGCATTGAAACAGCTGTGGGGTCAAAAGTGAGGGAAGGGGGACTGTGGTGACAGACACGTACGCCCTGTCTCCTGGGCCTCAAGAAGCTTCCAGGGGGGTTCAGAGTGCATGAGACCTTTTGCAGTCCTCTCCCGGGTGCTACCTGCGACTCCCTGAACGTTCTGGAATGAGTTAGGCTGGAGCCACATGACCCAATACCATTGCCACTAGCCACAGGGAGCTATTTAACTTTATGTTAATTACAATTAGCATTTCAGTTTCTCGGGTGCACTAGCCATGGTTCAAGTCTTCAGTAGGTGCATGTGGGTGCTATACTGGATAATGCACATACAGAATGTTTCCATTGGCACAGAAAGGACTCTTGGACAGCATGACAATAGAGCCTATGGCTGGGCCTGTAATCCCAGCACTTGGAAAGGTCAAGGCAGGAGGATCTCTTGAGGCCAACCTGGAGTTTCAGACCAACCTGGGCAACATAGTAAGACCCCTATCTTTACAAAAAATTTGAAAAAAAAAAATTAGCTGGACATGGTGGTCCATGCTTGTAGTCCCAGCTACTTGGGAGGCCGAGGCAGGAAGATCACTCGGGCCTAGGAGTTTGAGGCTGCAGGAGGCCATAATCACACCACTGTACTCCAGCCTGGGCCACAGAGTGAGACCGTGTCTCTAAAAAAGAAGAATGGAGCCTAATCAAACAAAATCTTTTGGGAGCAGGGAGTGACACAATGCTTTGAGAAGGGGCAATAAAAATGCAGGGAGTGGTGGTTATCGAACTTTAGGCGAGTGCTTTCCATGATTCCTCATCAGTAATCCAATGTCTTCCTTGTCATCCCTGCATTCACTTCCCCTCATGCTCCCAGTACCTTGATCTGTCTTCCCAAACCTTCCCGGATCTCGGGTCAGGGTCTCAGGACAGGTTCCTGTTCTCCTAGCAGCAGGTACCATCCATCCTGGGCCCACAGGTCGTGCCAGCCCACACCGCGAGTCCTTTGGGAACCCATCTGTGTCACAGGGGATTTGAGCAAATGAAGGGAAACTGAGCTCCTACACGGAGGCCGGGAGCGGGGCTTCCTCTGCCATCCCTGTGTGAACCTGTTCTAGCCTGGGGGCTTCAGATGCATAGAGGGCTGGGCAGGTAGCCCAAAGCATAGAGGCAGGCTGGGTGGAGAGGGGGTGCCCAGATTTCAACTGTGGACTACTATTCACTCTACTTTTTAAGAATGAGCAACTGAAAACAGGCAGGCCCACAGCAAACACACCTGAGGGATGGACTGGTCCGCAGGCCACCAGCTTGCAAACTTCTTTCTAAGCTGATGGTTCTCAAGGGAGCACACCGCCCCCTAGGGGTTAAACTCTGTGACAGCATTGCCGGTGATGGTGAAGGATTTGACTTTGCTGGCTTCCTGGGGGCGGGGACTAGGAAGGACTTTGATGTCCTGCTCTGCACAGCAGAGCCCACGTGGCCCCCACATTGCATTGTATTCCACTTAGCTTCTGAGTTTCCTACCACATCACTCATATGGGTAGATTATTTTATGTTTATTGTCGACTGAGCCTTGAACCTACGTCTATTTTATGTGTAAATGCTGCAGGGTTTTTGCATATTCCCAGGAATGTATGGAACAAGAAAATGGAGGCAATATTATACTTGAGTGCAAAACTTTCCCAAGAGTCATTCCTTATTTCCGAAAGTCCCATCCCCGATGGCAGTGCTACCCCAAAGGATTTGAATGGCAAATGTCACCCGCCCACCCAGCTGCCCTTGTAACTGTCACATTCCCAGTGAATCCATGTCGAGGTGCAGGCGTCTGCCTGACTACTCTGTTGTATCTTCTTGACGGATGTGCTGGGGAAATTTTATATTGAAATTTATCTTCATTATAAATTGCTTTCCTTTTATTTTTCTTGTAGATTGCAGTTAGAGCATTATATTGATTTTCCAGAAATGACATGCATAGGTAGCTTTTGTTGCCTATAAATTTCCTTTCAAGAAAACAAAGTTGCTATACAAAATACTTGTCATAGAAATGGGAGGTCAGTCTAATGGCGCTGAGAACAGCTCTTTGAAGGATCCAGGTAGTGTCAGATTCCTCCAAGGTGATAATTAAATATCCGTTGAGTGACAGGCCTTGTTCTGAGGGTCTGTTGTGGATTTTCTGCCCCCCTCTAGCCCATCTCTCTGAACAAAACCACACTTTAAAAGGCACAAGTCAGAGATTTAAGATACAGCTTGTCCTGGTGGTGACTCAGCAGGCAATAAAACCTGTCACTAGAGATGGAGCCCTCCATGCCCAGCTAATTGAGTTTCCAGGGAATGAATGGGCCTCGTCCTCATTTGCAGGAGCTGCAAGACCCTTCTAGGGAGCGGATGGCTAGGGCCAGCATTTAATTAGGCACAGGCAGTCTGCCCTCCATGCCACTGGCACCCAGAGCTCCGCCTGGCCCTGCTACAACCAGTCAGCAGGGCCTTGGTGTCCTCTGCAGCCCAGTCTTCCTCGATAGCTACAGCCTTGCTAAAAACAGGCAGGTGGAAGACAGGAATGCATGGAGTGGCAAGACAGAAGCAGCTCTCGCCTCTCGCCCTGGTGGTCTGCTTGTCCCTGTTTGTCCCCAGCAGCTGGCCATTGCTTATCCCCACCCACAGCCAGAGGACACTTTTTAAAAAATGTAAACCTAACCCATCGCTTCCGGCTGAAAACCTCCCATGGCTGCCCCCTGCTCTTTGGGTAAACTGGCATCTCCTCGTCAGGGCTGCCAAGACCTTGCTTGGCCTGGGCCTGCTCACCTCTGTGTCCACATCTCCTACCTGTCCCTTCCTTGGTGATAGCACTCAGGCTGCCTACCCTCTTTGTTCCTCAGAACTTCCAAGGTCATTCCTGCCCTGGGCCCTTTGTACGTGCAGTTACCTCTGTCTGGAGCACCAGCCCGCAACCTTTTTGGTACATGCAACCAGTTTCGTGGAAGACAGTTTTTCCACGGACTGGGGGTGAGGGATGTTTTGGGATGATTCAAGTGCATTACATTTGTTGTGCACTTTATTTCTAATATTATTATATTGTAATATGTAATGAAATAATTATACACCTCACCATAATGTGGAATCAGTGGGAGCCCGAGCTTGTTTTCCTGTGACCAGATGGTCTCACCCGGGGGCAATGGGAGACAGTGACAGATCATCAGGCATTAGATTGTCATAAGGAGCTCGCAACCTAGATCCCCCGCATGCACAGTTCACAACAGGGTTCCTGCTCCTATGAGAATCTGCTGCTGATCTGATGGGAGGCGGAGTTCAGGCAGTAATGCGAATGGGAAGCGGCTGTAAATACAGATAAAGTTCGCTCATTCACCTGCCACTCATCTTCTGCTATGCAGCCCAGTTTCTAACAGGCCACAGACCACTACCTGTCTGTCTGTCTGCAGCCCAGGGGTTGGGATCCCGGGTCTAGAGCGTTGTTCACACACCGCGGAGAACTTCCTCCATCCATTCTCTTCCTTCCTTCCCTTCCTATGTCGGTTAGTACTCCTCACCCCTGTCATTCTCGACCATGACACTGGGCTTTATGTTCTTCTTACGACTTCTCACACCCTTGAAATTATCTTGTGTGTTTGTGAACTTTTTTTTTTTTTTTTTTTTTGAGATGGAGTCTCACTCTGTCACCCAGGTGGAGTACAGTGACATGATCTTGGCTCACTGCAACCTCCACCTCCCAGGTTCAAGCAGTTCCCCTGCCTCTGCCTCCCAAGTAGCTGGGACTACAGGCACCCACCACTATACTCAGCTAATTTCATTTTTTGTTTTCGGTTTTTTTTTTTTTTTTTTGTGGAGACAGAGTCTCACTCTGTCGCCCAACCTGGAGTACAGTGCCACGATCTCAGCTCACTATAGCCTCCACCTCCCAGGTTCAAGTGATTCTCCTGCCTCAGCCTCCCGAGTAGCTGGCATTACAGGGGCGTGCCACCACACCCAGCTAATTTTTTATATTTTTGGTAGAAATGGGGTTTTACCATGTTGGCCAGGCTGGTCTCGAACTCCTGACCTCAAGTGATCCACCTGCTTCGGCCTCCCAGAGTGCTGGGATTACAGGCATGAGCTACCGCACCCGGCCAATTTTTGTATTTTTAGTAGAGATGGGGTTTCACCATATTGGCCAGGTTGGTCTCGGAACTCCTGACCTCAAATGATCTGCCTGCCTCAGCCTCCCAAAGTGCTGGGATTACAGGCGTGAGCCACCACACCGGGCCAGTGAACTTATTTTTTACATGTTTTGTTTGCTGCCCATCCAGAAATAGCACCAGGCAGGTACTGGGTACTCAGTAAAGATTTGAACAAGGCCAGGCACGGTGGCTCACACCTGTAATCCCAGCACTTCGGGAGGCTGTGGCGGGAGGATCACTTGAGCCCAGGAGTTCAAGACCAGCCTGGGTAACAGAGAGAGACCCTGTCTCTACAAATAATTTTAAAAACTGGCCAGGCATAGTGGTGCACACTTGTGGTCCCAGCTCCTTGAGAGGCTGAGATGGGAGGATCACTTAAAAGCTCAGGCTGTTAAGGCCTGAAGTGAGCCATGATCGTGCCACTGCACTACAACCTGGGCAAGTGAAACCTCAATTCAAAAGGAAAAAAAAATTGAACAAATGGAGAACTCTTGGGCCCTAGGCTTGAAGTAAGCAAGAAAATGAAAACAAAATGGAATTTAAATTACTATCTCATTTATCCAGCATGAAGAAACATAATTGAAATTAGTTCAGGCAAACTTTCCCAGGTCCCAGTGCGCAAATGCTGTCAGAACCCTGTCTTTCTGCTTCTTGGGTTTTCTGTCGTTTGGGTTGGCTTTATTAGGAAGGTTCCCTCTTTGTGATGGCAAAATGGCCCCCACAGGTCCATCTCCCCAGTATAGTGACCCCAGGTGAAAGACAGGCCTGTTTCCAAGGGCTCCAGCAAAAGTTCCAGGGAAAGCTCTCATTGGCTCATCTAGGGTCCTATGTCTCTTTCACCCAATCACAGCAGCCAGGCAAAAGGAGATACACTGATTGGCCAGGCCAACATCATGGGCCTGGTCCAGGAGTCAGAGCTAGAAAGGGCCTCATCAGAACATGTAGGGCTGAGAAAGGGAAAAGGTTAGTTCCCTCCCTCTTTTTGGTAACTGAAGGCACAATTATGAAAAGACAAGAGAATGGATTCTGGGTGGAAAAATAAAACAGATATCCACTATAGAAACCCACATGCAGGCTGGGCACGGTAGCTCACACCGGCAATCCCGCACTTTGGGAGGCCGAGGCGGGTGGATCACTTGAGGTCAGGAGTTTCAACATGGTGAAACCCCGTCTCTACTAAAAAAATACAAAATCAGCCAGGCGTGGTGGCGCATGCCTGTAATCCCAGGTACTGAGGAGGCTGAGACAGGAGAATTGCTTAAACCCAGGAGGCGGAGGTTGCAGTGAGCCAAGATCATGCCACTGCGCTGCAGCCTGGGTAACAAGAGTGAAATTCTGTCTTAAAAAAAAAAAAAAAAAAAGCTTCTCCTTAAAGGACAAGTGGGAGGAAAGCATTTCTCCCAGCCCCCAGCTTGCTCTGCTTCCAACATAAGATGCCTCCTTCGTGCGGAATCATGACCCCACCTTCCTCATTTGTTTTCACACAGCTTTTCAGTTCAGCAAGATCCCATCTCTGGCATCCAGAACTTTTACAGC
>NW_022326845.1:0-16625 GCF_002776525.5 Piliocolobus tephrosceles | reverse complement strand
GCTGTAAAAGTTCTGGATGCCAGAGATGGGATCTTGCTGAACTGAAAAGCTGTGTGAAAACAAATGAGGAAGGTGGGGTCATGATTCCGCACGAAGGAGGCATCTTATGTTGGAAGCAGAGCAAGCTGGGGGCTGGGAGAAATGCTTTCCTCCCACTTGTCCTTTAAGGAGAAGCTTTTTTTTTTTTTTTTTTTAAGACAGAATTTCACTCTTGTTACCCAGGCTGCAGCGCAGTGGCATGATCTTGGCTCACTGCAACCTCCGCCTCCTGGGTTTAAGCAATTCTCCTGTCTCAGCCTCCTCAGTACCTGGGATTACAGGCATGCGCCACCACGCCTGGCTGATTTTGTATTTTTTTAGTAGAGACGGGGTTTCACCATGTTGAAACTCCTGACCTCAAGTGATCCACCCGCCTCGGCCTCCCAAAGTGCGGGATTGCCGGTGTGAGCTACCGTGCCCAGCCTGCATGTGGGTTTCTATAGTGGATATCTGTTTTATTTTTCCACCCAGAATCCATTCTCTTGTCTTTTCATAATTGTGCCTTCAGTTACCAAAAAGAGGGAGGGAACTAACCTTTTCCCTTTCTCAGCCCTACATGTTCTGATGAGGCCCTTTCTAGCTCTGACTCCTGGACCAGGCCCATGATGTTGGCCTGGCCAATCAGTGTATCTCCTTTTGCCTGGCTGCTGTGATTGGGTGAAAGAGACATAGGACCCTAGATGAGCCAATGAGAGCTTTCCCTGGAACTTTTGCTGGAGCCCTTGGAAACAGGCCTGTCTTTCACCTGGGGTCACTATACTGGGGAGATGGACCTGTGGGGGCCATTTTGCCATCACAAAGAGGGAACCTTCCTAATAAAGCCAACCCAAACGACAGAAAACCCAAGAAGCAGAAAGACAGGGTTCTGACAGCATTTGCGCACTGGGACCTGGGAAAGTTTGCCTGAACTAATTTCAATTATGTTTCTTCATGCTGGATAAATGAGATAGTAATTTAAATTCCATTTTGTTTTCATTTTCTTGCTTACTTCAAGCCTAGGGCCCAAGAGTTCTCCATTTGTTCAATTTTTTTTTCCTTTTGAATTGAGGTTTCACTTGCCCAGGTTGTAGTGCAGTGGCACGATCATGGCTCACTTCAGGCCTTAACAGCCTGAGCTTTTAAGTGATCCTCCCATCTCAGCCTCTCAAGGAGCTGGGACCACAAGTGTGCACCACTATGCCTGGCCAGTTTTTAAAATTATTTGTAGAGACAGGGTCTCTCTCTGTTACCCAGGCTGGTCTTGAACTCCTGGGCTCAAGTGATCCTCCCGCCACAGCCTCCCGAAGTGCTGGGATTACAGGTGTGAGCCACCGTGCCTGGCCTTGTTCAAATCTTTACTGAGTACCCAGTACCTGCCTGGTGCTATTTCTGGATGGGCAGCAAACAAAACATGTAAAAAATAAGTTCACTGGCCCGGTGTGGTGGCTCACGCCTGTAATCCCAGCACTTTGGGAGGCTGAGGCAGGCAGATCATTTGAGGTCAGGAGTTCCGAGACCAACCTGGCCAATATGGTGAAACCCCATCTCTACTAAAAATACAAAAATTGGCCGGGTGCGGTAGCTCATGCCTGTAATCCCAGCACTCTGGGAGGCCGAAGCAGGTGGATCACTTGAGGTCAGGAGTTCGAGACCAGCCTGGCCAACATGGTAAAACCCCATTTCTACCAAAAATATAAAAAATTAGCTGGGTGTGGTGGCACGCCCCTGTAATGCCAGCTACTCGGGAGGCTGAGGCAGGAGAATCACTTGAACCTGGGAGGTGGAGGCTATAGTGAGCTGAGATCGTGGCACTGTACTCCAGGTTGGGCGACAGAGTGAGACTCTGTCTCCACAAAAAAAAAAAAAAAAAACCGAAAACAAAAAATGAAATTAGCTGAGTATAGTGGTGGGTGCCTGTAGTCCCAGCTACTTGGGAGGCAGAGGCAGGGGAACTGCTTGAACCTGGGAGGTGGAGGTTGCAGTGAGCCAAGATCATGTCACTGTACTCCACCTGGGTGACAGAGTGAGACTCCATCTCAAAAAAAAAAAAAAAAAAAAAGTTCACAAACACACAAGATAATTTCAAGGGTGTGAGAAGTCGTAAGAAGAACATAAAGCCCAGTGTCATGGTCGAGAATGACAGGGGTGAGGAGTACTAACCGACATAGGAAGGGAAGGAAGGAAGAGAATGGATGGAGGAAGTTCTCCGCGGTGTGTGAACAACGCTCTAGACCCGGGATCCCAACCCCTGGGCTGCAGACAGACAGACAGGTAGTGGTCTGTGGCCTGTTAGAAACTGGGCTGCATAGCAGAAGATGAGTGGCAGGTGAATGAGCGAACTTTATCTGTATTTACAGCCGCTTCCCATTCGCATTACTGCCTGAACTCCGCCTCCCATCAGATCAGCAGCAGATTCTCATAGGAGCAGGAACCCTGTTGTGAACTGTGCATGCGGGGGATCTAGGTTGCGAGCTCCTTATGACAATCTAATGCCTGATGATCTGTCACTGTCTCCCATTGCCCCCGGGTGAGACCATCTGGTCACAGGAAAACAAGCTCGGGCTCCCACTGATTCCACATTATGGTGAGGTGTATAATTATTTCATTACATATTACAATATAATAATATTAGAAATAAAGTGCACAACAAATGTAATGCACTTGAATCATCCCAAAACATCCCTCACCCCCAGTCCGTGGAAAAACTGTCTTCCACGAAACTGGTTGCATGTACCAAAAAGGTTGCGGGCTGGTGCTCCAGACAGAGGTAACTGCACGTACAAAGGGCCCAGGGCAGGAATGACCTTGGAAGTTCTGAGGAACAAAGAGGGTAGGCAGCCTGAGTGCTATCACCAAGGAAGGGACAGGTAGGAGATGTGGACACAGAGGTGAGCAGGCCCAGGCCAAGCAAGGTCTTGGCAGCCCTGACGAGGAGATGCCAGTTTACCCAAAGAGCAGGGGGCAGCCATGGGAGGTTTTCAGCCGGAAGCGATGGGTTAGGTTTACATTTTTTAAAAAGTGTCCTCTGGCTGTGGGTGGGGATAAGCAATGGCCAGCTGCTGGGGACAAACAGGGACAAGCAGACCACCAGGGCGAGAGGCGAGAGCTGCTTCTGTCTTGCCACTCCATGCATTCCTGTCTTCCACCTGCCTGTTTTTAGCAAGGCTGTAGCTATCGAGGAAGACTGGGCTGCAGAGGACACCAAGGCCCTGCTGACTGGTTGTAGCAGGGCCAGGCGGAGCTCTGGGTGCCAGTGGCATGGAGGGC
The DNA here is from genome assembly GCF_002776525.5 of Piliocolobus tephrosceles. NCBI lineage: Eukaryota > Metazoa > Chordata > Mammalia > Primates > Cercopithecidae > Piliocolobus > Piliocolobus tephrosceles. The sequence continues at coordinate 13,340 of NW_022326845.1, read as the reverse complement.
AGACTGCCTGTGCCTAATTAAATGCTGGCCCTAGCCATCCGCTCCCTAGAAGGGTCTTGCAGCTCCTGCAAATGAGGACGAGGCCCATTCATTCCCTGGAAACTCAATTAGCTGGGCATGGAGGGCTCCATCTCTAGTGACAGGTTTTATTGCCTGCTGAGTCACCACCAGGACAAGCTGTATCTTAAATCTCTGACTTGTGCCTTTTAAAGTGTGGTTTTGTTCAGAGAGATGGGCTAGAGGGGGGCAGAAAATCCACAACAGACCCTCAGAACAAGGCCTGTCACTCAACGGATATTTAATTATCACCTTGGAGGAATCTGACACTACCTGGATCCTTCAAAGAGCTGTTCTCAGCGCCATTAGACTGACCTCCCATTTCTATGACAAGTATTTTGTATAGCAACTTTGTTTTCTTGAAAGGAAATTTATAGGCAACAAAAGCTACCTATGCATGTCATTTCTGGAAAATCAATATAATGCTCTAACTGCAATCTACAAGAAAAATAAAAGGAAAGCAATTTATAATGAAGATAAATTTCAATATAAAATTTCCCCAGCACATCCGTCAAGAAGATACAACAGAGTAGTCAGGCAGACGCCTGCACCTCGACATGGATTCACTGGGAATGTGACAGTTACAAGGGCAGCTGGGTGGGCGGGTGACATTTGCCATTCAAATCCTTTGGGGTAGCACTGCCATCGGGGATGGGACTTTCGGAAATAAGGAATGACTCTTGGGAAAGTTTTGCACTCAAGTATAATATTGCCTCCATTTTCTTGTTCCATACATTCCTGGGAATATGCAAAAACCCTGCAGCATTTACACATAAAATAGACGTAGGTTCAAGGCTCAGTCGACAATAAACATAAAATAATCTACCCATATGAGTGATGTGGTAGGAAACTCAGAAGCTAAGTGGAATACAATGCAATGTGGGGGCCACGTGGGCTCTGCTGTGCAGAGCAGGACATCAAAGTCCTTCCTAGTCCCCGCCCCCAGGAAGCCAGCAAAGTCAAATCCTTCACCATCACCGGCAATGCTGTCACAGAGTTTAACCCCTAGGGGGCGGTGTGCTCCCTTGAGAACCATCAGCTTAGAAAGAAGTTTGCAAGCTGGTGGCCTGCGGACCAGTCCATCCCTCAGGTGTGTTTGCTGTGGGCCTGCCTGTTTTCAGTTGCTCATTCTTAAAAAGTAGAGTGAATAGTAGTCCACAGTTGAAATCTGGGCACCCCCTCTCCACCCAGCCTGCCTCTATGCTTTGGGCTACCTGCCCAGCCCTCTATGCATCTGAAGCCCCCAGGCTAGAACAGGTTCACACAGGGATGGCAGAGGAAGCCCCGCTCCCGGCCTCCGTGTAGGAGCTCAGTTTCCCTTCATTTGCTCAAATCCCCTGTGACACAGATGGGTTCCCAAAGGACTCGCGGTGTGGGCTGGCACGACCTGTGGGCCCAGGATGGATGGTACCTGCTGCTAGGAGAACAGGAACCTGTCCTGAGACCCTGACCCGAGATCCGGGAAGGTTTGGGAAGACAGATCAAGGTACTGGGAGCATGAGGGGAAGTGAATGCAGGGATGACAAGGAAGACATTGGATTACTGATGAGGAATCATGGAAAGCACTCGCCTAAAGTTCGATAACCACCACTCCCTGCATTTTTATTGCCCCTTCTCAAAGCATTGTGTCACTCCCTGCTCCCAAAAGATTTTGTTTGATTAGGCTCCATTCTTCTTTTTTAGAGACACGGTCTCACTCTGTGGCCCAGGCTGGAGTACAGTGGTGTGATTATGGCCTCCTGCAGCCTCAAACTCCTAGGCCCGAGTGATCTTCCTGCCTCGGCCTCCCAAGTAGCTGGGACTACAAGCATGGACCACCATGTCCAGCTAATTTTTTTTTTTCAAATTTTTTGTAAAGATAGGGGTCTTACTATGTTGCCCAGGTTGGTCTGAAACTCCAGGTTGGCCTCAAGAGATCCTCCTGCCTTGACCTTTCCAAGTGCTGGGATTACAGGCCCAGCCATAGGCTCTATTGTCATGCTGTCCAAGAGTCCTTTCTGTGCCAATGGAAACATTCTGTATGTGCATTATCCAGTATAGCACCCACATGCACCTACTGAAGACTTGAACCATGGCTAGTGCACCCGAGAAACTGAAATGCTAATTGTAATTAACATAAAGTTAAATAGCTCCCTGTGGCTAGTGGCAATGGTATTGGGTCATGTGGCTCCAGCCTAACTCATTCCAGAACGTTCAGGGAGTCGCAGGTAGCACCCGGGAGAGGACTGCAAAAGGTCTCATGCACTCTGAACCCCCCTGGAAGCTTCTTGAGGCCCAGGAGACAGGGCGTACGTGTCTGTCACCACAGTCCCCCTTCCCTCACTTTTGACCCCACAGCTGTTTCAATGCCCACTGCAGGTGGAGATTCCGAGAGAAAGCATGGTTGGGAAGGGAAGGCTACGCACAGAGCTGATCTGCGGGGCGGCCACATTGCTCCCCACCCAGGACCACAGCCGGGACAGTGAAGAGGGGAGAGCAGCAGGTTTGCTCAGTTTGACATCGGCTCTGCAGCCTTTACGGGGGCGGGGGAGGGTTAACATGTGAAAGAACCCAGCCATTATGAGCTGAACTGTGTTCCCCAAAAGATATGCTTAAGTCCTTGCCCAGGTACCTGTGAGGGTGACTGTGTGTTTGTAACACGGTGTTGTAAGATGAAGTTACGCTGGATCAGAGCGGGCTCTAGTCCAATCATTGGTGTCTTGACAGAAGCGGGAACTTTGGATACTGATTCAGAGAGGAGCAGGCCACGGCAAGAGAGGGACCCACAGGGAGGCGGCCACATGAAGATGAAGGCAGAGGCCGGAGTGATGCGGCCACAAGCCAAGGGGTGCCAAGATTCCCAGCAACCCCCAGGAGCTCGAGGGCAAAGGACCCTCCCCTGAAGCCTTCAGGGAAAGCGTGGCCCTGATGATGCTTGATTTTGGGGTTCTGGCTCCCGAAACTGTGAAAAACACCTTTCATTCTAAGCTACCCAGTCTCTGGTCCACTAGGAAAGTGGATACACCTGCTAAGGGGCTGGGTCAGAGAGGCTGTTGATGGAAACCCTGCCCCATCGGCCTCACACCAGCTTCCTCTTTCCCTGTGGCCACTTCCTCCTACAAGGCAGGGAACCTCTCCTCCTGGGTTTGTGGGCACAGGTCATGTGTCGCTCAGGGTGGCGTCTTATCACAGGCACTAGGTGACTAGTGCTTATATGTCACAACACTGCTGCACAGATGGAGAGACTGAGGCCCAGAGGGGATGAGGTCTCAGCTCAAAGTCACAAGGGCACTTAAGGCAGAGTCTAATTCTTTAGACTCTTGCTCAAAACAAGCGCTTCACTTATTTTGAAATCTGAGGTCTTGGAGAAAGGAAGGGACTATCAAATTAGAGGAAGAAATTTCTCTTGAAGGTGTGCATGGAGGTGGCAAATCCGTGCCTCTCGAGGACATGCTGGGTCAGCCTGGGTCCCAAGAGGGGCTGTGCAATCCCGTGGATACTCGGATCCCCACGGTGGGGATGGCTGGGTCCTCGGTGCAGGGAGAGAGACAGGCAGGCTCCCTGCTGTGAGCGGCGGATACAGTCCACGGGATGAATGGAGAGGCTCTGTTGTCACCCCACAGGCCGGAGAGGGGGAGGGAAGATGGGCGGATGAGAGGCAGCTGGACGGAGGGAAGAAGGGAGCTGTGTGTGTGCGTGCGGGCACACTTGTGTGCACTCGAGGGGAGAGGAAGAGAGCAGGGAGCAAACCCAGGAGAAGAGCCAAGCAAAGAGAAGGCTGCCATTGTGAAGGCAGGGACAGCTGCACCAGGGGCCCAGGGACGGCATCCCGGGAAAAATTTCAGTCTTCTCTTCCCTGGGTGTGCAGAGAGGCTGAGAAGAAAGAGGAGGAAAGGCTGAGATGGTGGCAGTGGGGGCGGAGAGAGAGAAACAGAAGAGGAGAAAGGAGTGTGGAAGAGATGGGGCTGGGCTGCTGGCCGGGACAGAATGTGGACACTCAGTCACCACTCATCCTAGGAAGGTCTCCTGAGCACCTACGATGGGGTGGGCACTCTCTAGGCCTGGGGACCCACGAGGGCACAGGACAGAGGCCCCTGCCTCCAGGGAGCTGGCATTTTATTTTATTTTTGAGATGGAGTCTCACTCTGTCACCCAAGCTGGAGTGTAGTGGTGCGATCTCGGCTCACTTGCAACCTCCACCTCCCTGGTTCCAGCCGTTCTCCTGCCTCAGCCTTCCGAGTAGCTGAGATTACAGGCATGCACCACCACATCCAGCTAATTTTTGTATTTTTAGTAGAGATGGGGTTTCACCATGTTGGCCAGGCTAGTCTCAAACTCCTGACCTCAAGTGATCCACCTGCCTCAGCCTCCCAAAGTGTTGGGATTACTGGCATGAGCCACCATGCCCGGCCTGGGAACTGGCATTTTAGAAATGAGACAATCAACAAGACAAATGGGCAGAATACACAGTCAGTGGTGTTCAGTGGTGATGGGGGCACTGGTGGGAAAAAACTGGGATGAAGAGGAGGCATGGGGTAGTCAAGGAAGGCTTCTCTGAGGAGGCAGCATTGGAACACAGACATGAGGAAAATGCAGATGTGTAGAAGTTTCGAGAAAAGGAAAGAAGTGCAAAGTACTATGTGTGTGCGCGTGTCAGGCGTGGCTGACTGCTTGAGAAGCTGTGGCTGGAGCACAGTGACTCAGGGGAGACCAGGAGGCTGAGAGGGTTCGAAGGGAAGGGAAGGATCATCGGGACCCTGAGGTGGCTGTGGGGGCCTCTACCCTGAGTAGGTGGGAGCCAAGGAGAGCTCTGCCCAGAGGTTAAAGAACATCTGAACTAGGTTCTGACCAGACCCCTCTGGCTGCTGTGTTGAAAACAGACCAAGGGGTCATAAAGGCAGAAGCTGGGGGATCCCAGGAGAAACCTGGAACAGGGCAGGCAGGGAAGACAGTGACACAGATGGGCTGGTGGCAGCAGAGGGAACTCTGGGAGTATTTTGAAGGCAGAGCTGACAGGGTTTGCTGGACTGAATGTGGAGTATGAAAGGAATAGGAAAAAAAAAAAATCAAGAATGGCACTAAGGTTTTGGCCTGAGCAACTGGAAAATTGGAGGTGCCAGGGAGACGCCTGTGAAGAGGCGCTGGGGAGGAGGGAGCACGACCAGGAAGTGATACCGGACTCAGGCTTGATGTGCCGGGGAGAGCTCCAGGGGCGATGGCCAGGACGCAGAGGGACCAGGGTGGATGGGGTTCAGGACAAGGGGCTAAGGGCAGATCCCAAGAGAGTGGCAGGGAAAGAGGGGCGTGGGGGCACTTTATAGCATCGCAGAGGAGGATGGCCCATGCAGCAGCCCTCCTGCCCCTGTGGTCCACTTTAGGGAAAAGACAAGTCTCACTTATACACGGCAGCATGTCTTTTGTTGGGGATGCCAAAATGCCCAGCAGGCGCCCTTCCATCCTCCCACGTGAGAGGGCGATGGGGTGCCCCACGTGTCCTGCCATGGTAGGGGTCAGCAGGGCACAGAGGCCCCCCAGCCCCTAGTGAGGGTTAGCTGCCCAAGGTTGATGGCCAGGTTCCGGTCCTCAGCCGACCTCTCTACCCAGCTTTGTGTGAGAAGAGTGAAAATAATTGGGGTGCTCAGGACCAAACCCCAAAACAGGCTCCAAGAGCCCTGGCAAGGCCTGGTCTTATGAGGAGGATGTGCTCCCTGCTCCCCTGGTGCATTTTAGAACATGATGCGGAAGAGCAGAGGGCCCACCACCATCTCTGCGAAAGCCTGGACCAGATGGCAGAAGCTGGGGTCGGGAAACAATCTCAGAACTGCCAGATTCAGGTGTGGATGGAGAAAGGCACGATCCCAATGGGGAGAAAATGGCACTCCAATCTAGTTCATCAGAAAGGGCTGGAAAATGTTGGCTTTTTGTTGATGTTGTTGTTGTTGTTATTATTATTATTATTATTTATTTATTTATTTATTTTTTTTTTTGAGACAGAGTCTCATTCTGTCAGGCTGGAGCACAGTGGTGCGATCTTGGCTCTCTGTAACCTCTGCCTCCTGGGTTCAAGTGATTCTCCTACCTCAGCCTCACGAGTAGCTGGGATTACAGGCACCTGCCACCACACCCAGCCAATTTTTGTATTTTTAGTAGAGACAGGGTTTCACCATGTTGGTCAGGCTGGTCTCAAACTCCTGACCTCAGGTGATCCTCCCACAGTGCTGGGATCACAGGTGTGAGTCACCTTGCCTGGCCTGTCTCTTTTGTTTAGGGAGCAAAAAATTCAATGTTTTTGAAGCCAGCTGCAGTCGGGGTTCCTGTCCGTTAGATCTAAAGGCAATCTATTGCCATGAGCATCACACATCTTCAAGAGCAAACAGGGCAGCCAGGAAGTGCATTCCCTTGCTCAAGCAGAGCTCACACATCAACATCACCTCCTCAGAATCGAGGGGGACAGAGCTACAGTAGAATTGCTGGAGTGGAAGGAGATGCCCATTATCAGTTTTGCCAGAAACTGGCAAACTGCTCTTCAAAGTGGAGGGAACAATTTGCCATCATACTGCTAAGTGGATGTGATTTCCTGTTTTCCTACATTCTCACCAACATGTGGTGCGATGGGGTCTCTTCGTATTTACCGTGGTCATGGCTGGGATGTGACAATGCACTGTTGGCTGCGTTTGCATTTTGCTGATTACCAGAGAGGCTTAACACATGCTGCCACATTTTGATCCGTGAGCGAAACTTACTGTGACATTAATCAGAACATTGGCCTGAGGTGGGCTGTGTGATTGTGCAAATCGTCGTCATTGCTAAATTTTTTTTTATTATTGTTTTTTAAAAATTGAGATGGGATCTCACTGTTTTTCCCAAGCTGGTCTCGAACTCCTGGCCTCAGGTGATCCTTCCACCTTGGCTTCCCAAAGTGCTGGGATTACAGGTGCGAGCCACTGCACCCAACCATCATTGCTAAATTTCCCAAGTGCCTACCATGACCCTGTACCAGACACTGTTCTAATATATTTCATCTTCACAAAACTCCATGAGTTAAGTGACATTATTAACTGTGGTTGAGGTGGCCAAGACGCAGAGGCTAAATAACTTGTCCAAGTTCATGCAGCCAGAAAGCAGCAGAGACTGGATTCGAACCCAGGCAAAGCTAATGCCCTCAACCACTCTGCAGAGAGCTGGGAGATGTCTCATTCTGGGAACGCTGCACAACTTTGACTTGTGTGTATATAAGTGATCACAGGCAGGGCAACGGCACTTCAACTGCTGAACTGTGTTAAAGGATGACTATAAAACCTTTGTAGAAACTGAGGATGTGGCTGGGCACAGTGGCTCACACCTGTAATCCTAGCACTTTGGGAGGCTGAGGAGGGTGGATTGCTTGAGGTCAGGAGTTCGAGACCAGCCTGGCCGACATGGTAAAACTCCATCTCTATTAAAAATACAAAAAATTAGCTGGGTGTGGTGGCGTGCACTTGTAATCCTAGTTACTGGGGAGGCTGAGGCAGGAGAATCGCTTGAACTCAGGAGGTGCAGGTTGCAGTGAGCTGAGATTGTGCCACTGCACTCCAGCCTGGACAACAGAGTGAGACCCTGTCTCAAAAACAAACAAACAAACAAACAAACAAACCTGAGGATGAAATTGATCCTTCCAAGGGTATTCATATCTGAGATCCAATCCCCCAAGTTGTAAGAAGCCATACAGAGAAATATTCATGAACAAATTGATATTTATCCTGCTTAAACTTAGCTTCTCTCATTTTGTCCTTTTTTCAATCTCCATTGCAAACATGGGGCCATGCAAAGCAAGATCACTGCAAAATGAAATTGCAAATCTTTTAAAAGATGCAGGGTTTGTGAAATTAATTAAGATGACGCTGGAAGATAGTTCAAAAAACACAGGCAAATCCACTGACGAATAATTACCTGGTCTATAAAGATACTACATGAAGGAGAAGAGACTATTGAGAAGGATGATGAAGTATGAGATGCACTTCACAGGGGAAGATTCAGATGTCAAAGAATTAGGAGAGTCCCTTGAAAAAACTGATCAAATCTCAAATACTTTTGCAAAAATGTCCCTGGTGAAGTAAAGGATATCATCTTGTGCCATCCATTTAAATTTGTGAAACACATTATATTCCTCCCTACATTTCATCAATTCACTTGATTAAAGAATCAACTCATTAGTTACAGCTAGAGCCCAATCTTTGTTAAATATCATTAGATACAACCTAACAGAGGGCCGCGTGTGTTGGCTCATGCATGTAATCCCAGCACTTCGGGAAGCCCAGGCAAGTGGATCACTTGAGGCCAGGAGTTTAAGACCGGGAGTTTTGGCCAACATGGCAAAACCCCATCTCTATAAAAAATACAAAAATCAGTCAGGTGTGGTGGCAGGCGTCTGTAATCCCAGCTATTCAGGAGGCTGATCCTGGATCGCTTGAATCCAGGAGGCGGAAGCTGCAGTGAGCTGAGATTGTGCCAGTGCACTCCAGCCTGGGTGACAGAGCAAGACTCTGTCTTAAAAAAAGAAAAAAAGAGACGTAACATAACAGAGTTATTCTTGAAATATCATAGTTTCATTTCTAGATCAAATACCTTACTAAGTACATTAAAAGCACTATTTATTATGAAATGTGGGTCCACTTAAGTAGCATTTTTCTGGGGTCAGTCTTCCTTAGTTTGGGCTGATCTCCTCTATTCAAACGACTATCTCAAACACAAATGGCTAATAACCGTTAGGGTGGCCTAGACTTTACTTGCCCTTCAGTATCCATTTGCTTCTTCTCCCACAGTAAAATAATTTTCATCTGGGTAAATGTCTAGAATAAGACTACATTTCGCAGGCCCCCTCGCAGCCATGCATGGCCATGTGACTTGTTTCTCACCAATGGGAAATAAGGAGAAAGGGAGTCTGAGTCTCTGACCACTTCATAGATCAGGGTCACCAGAACTTGGAATTTTATTTGACATTCCCGGTCTCTCTGACACACACGGCCAAACTTAAATCCAACTGAACTAACTTTGCCAGGTGGCCACATGAACACAGGGTTTAATATGGCTGAAGACTCAGCAGGAACAATTTATTTTTGGTCCCTGAGGGATTAAAAATTTACAATATATTCTAATATGTATGTACAAATCAATCTAAAAGGAAAAAAATAATCTAGAAGGTTTTGAAGTCGTTATAGATTTTTGTCATTTTTCTTAGTCAACACTGATCAGTATGACATATCATACAGTTGGATCTTTAAAATATTTCCACTTTAAACAACAACCTAATATAAAACTCAAACCTGAGCTTCCTAGCTGCCAAGGCAAAGAGGGAAAGTATACAGGGTGTGTGGCTCTTATTATTTAATAACCAGGAGTACACCAGTTCATCAGACTAAACAGGTGTTTTCAGGTTCCTGAGTTCTGAAAGTAAGGCTGGAATGGGATTCCTTGTACAGAGTGGCATTCTAAACATAATGAATAAAATTCTCAGTGCCAGTTTTACAAACATATAAATGTTCTCTGTGTCTGGCTCTTTACACTTGACATTATGCTCCCAGTCTTCATGAGGGTATAATAATGAAGCATAGTTGAATAAAAGCACTTCTTTAGGGAGACAGCTTTTTGGTGACTTCCGTACATTCAAGGACAAGTTTGGGAAATCCACTTTAGAGAATGTGTATTCTTCAGATAGTTTGTTTTCTCATGTTGTCTCTAAGATTTTGGAACACTAGCCTTAAGCTCCCACCCTTGGCCCTCAGAATGTCACAGAATATGTGAGCTTCCTTTCAGTCTGATGAATACGATTTCCATGCCCCCTCTGAGTTCCCATGATCTTGCATTCCATTTTGATTATGCCACAAACACCTCACCTCTGGGCAGGTCTCTTTTTTGGGCCGCAGTGGCCCTGGCTGTGAAATGAGGGGGATTGATGAGAACAGGGTTAGGGTCTTTACTGATCTTACGGCATCCAAAACGAAAAGTTTCTTTATAGACCTTTCACCCAGAGGTTGTGAAAACAGAGTCTGTGAGCCACACACTCACCCCTCAGACATATTTTTTTTTGGCCTCCAGTATACATTAAACAAAAAGTAAGTTGTGCCGCATATTTTAAAATAATATTTTCAGTGAAATATTCAGACTTTAAAACATTTCAAGGTTGTCACTCTTGAGTGCATGGCTGTACTTGCTGGACCCAAGTTGCAGGTGCATCTTTAATAAGGGCCCACTGCTCTGCTGCGGGCCTGCCTCTCCTGCTTCTGCTAGCAATATCCAGGCCCTCCAACCATCTAGGGTGGTGGCCATGGTAACCTCTGACACATGTGGCTTTCTGCAGAGGCTCAGGGGAACCAACAGGTGGTTGATTCTGCACAATGGCACGCATGATATACAGGAACAAGGTATAGGAACAAGGCCTTCCTAGTTCTCAGCAGAACATACTTTCTAGGTGATTCTGGCTGTGGGATGAGGCTGTAAGAAGACACACCTTACTGGCTTGCTCCCCACCCCAAAGCATCCCTGCCAGCCCACAATGTGTATCTGAGAGGTGGCTGCCCAGCCTCGAGGGCTGCAGGTTCAGGGCTGTGAACAGGGCTGAAGGAGGCGTCCATCCTTCCCTGGTGGCACTCCCACCCAAACAAACCCCTTGTCACTTGGATGCAACTTCCTGGGGTTGCAACATCTGAACCACAGTATCTGATTTCACAACTGCCGCAGCTTCTTACCCAAGGTGGAGAGTATTTATTTTTAATTAAAGCAAGTTAAATTAATTGAGTCTGGAGGGTTTTGCAATAGAGCTTGTGGTAAGTAACTATACTGTAATTGCATCTCTACCTCAGACAACCAGCCTGGCAGGTGAGCCTTCAGAGCCCACCAAAGACCTCCTGCAGGATAAGCAAACAGGAACCAGGTCACCCTCCACCGAGGACAACACTTACCGGGTGAGTGTGGACAGTTAACCACCACGTCAGCTTCTGCACCACCTTGGTTACCGCCATGTAGAGAGCGACCACACAGCCCCATATCTGTTCCCCTCCATGAATTCCCATCCCCCACCCCCATGTTTTGGAACCTTCTTCCAAGCTGATGGTTTGAAGTCAACACAACAGTCCCTGATGTGCTTAATAATAATTAACAGAGGATGCAAACTCATGCACGGGCACCTTGTGGCCTCTCTGCACTATAATTCATATTTTGAAAAGACTCACTTTTTTGGGAGGGGGATCTCAAATTCCTTTGACAAGGTCACTTTGCATCACTACTGTAGGCAAATACATCTGTATTTCTCTAATACACACAGAAATAAATGCACAACTCTGAAATTATAAGAGTTGCTCTAGGGGCTATCCAGAATCATCTCGGGTACCGCAGTGGCGCACAGACCACACCCAGGGATGCCCGCCCCGGCTGTCACTCCCTTCCTGCACCCAACCCCGTCCCTGCTCACCTGTCCGGTAGCCGGTGCTATTGAGGTACACGGCGAAGGTGCGGCTCTCATGCTGCGCCTGCCAGGAGGGCGAGGAGCAGTTCTCGTTGTTGGTGTAGGTGTTGTGGTTATGGACGTACTTGCCGGTGAGGATGGAGGAGCGCGAGGGGCAGCACATAGGCGTGGTCACGAAGGCGTTGATGAAGTGCGCCCCGCCCTGCTCCATGATGCGCCGGGTCTTGTTCATCACCTGCATGGAACCTGCAAGGTGAAGGTGGAAGTGAGGTGCAGGGCAGGAGACCCGGGGGGCACCAGCACTGGGGGGACTCTCACCGTGGCATCCCTAGGTCTGGAGTGGGCACATTCTGCAGACCTATGGGGCAGACGGGGCAGGGGCCACTGCTGCACGGTGGGACCGTCCGGCCCCATCAGGGAGGATCCTGGATCCTGAGTCTGCCTGGACACTCCTGTGGTCCAGGTCTGGAGTCTGGAGGATTTTGCAATGGTGCTGGAGGTGCGTGACTGTAGTAAGTGCCTGTACTGTCACTGTCCTGTACTGTAATTGCATCTCTACCTGTAGGGCAGGTAAAAACCTGTTTATAAATGACCTGAGACTGGAATCAAACTGTTTTACAAATTTTAAACAGAACATTGTTTTTTTGTTTTTTCTTTCGGAAACCAACCACCATGTAAATTGAGGGAAGATTATACTTTGTTTTCTTTGGAACCTTCCCAAGAATTGTTTGCTCTTATTGAAATCTGGTCATGCCAACCTGGTGGCAAACCTTCTCCCTGAGTATTCCCTGGCTGGGGTGCCCTGCCATCAGCCACAAACCCTGCTGGCCTCTTGTCCACATGTTTCTTTGAGCCTGGAACCCATCAACCCTCACCCCAAATTCAACCCATCGGCCTAGTACACCTCTCGTAAGGAGCCTCTGGCACCACCCTGGCTGCTGGGGCTTGAGAGCTCTGAGCACTCTTGCAGCGTGTGTCCTGAGTACTGATCACACCCCAGGCTTTGAGGTTTCGGTCATGCCTGCTCTTCTTTGTTTTCTTTTCTTTCTTTCTTTTTTTTTTGGGGGGGGGACAGTGTCTTGCTCTGTTGCCCAGGCTGGAGTGAAGCGGTATGATCTCAGCTCACTGCAATCTCTGCTTCTCAGATTCAAGAGATTCTCCTGCCTCAGCCTCCCAAGTAGCCCCCACACCCGGCTAATTTCTGTATTTTTAGTAGAGACAAGGTTTTGCCATGTTGGCCAGGCTGGTCTTGAACTCCTGACCTCAAGTGACCTGCCTGCCTCTGCCTCCCAAAGTGCTGGGATTACAGTCATGAACCACCTTGTCTGGCCATGCCTGCTCTTGTTTCTCAACCAAGCTGTAAGCAGAGCAAGACACTTAGGAAGAAAGGAAAGGAAGGAAGGAAGCAAATGAACGTGTGTGGGAGCCCTACTGTGTGCAGGCCACGGTCCCAGAAGGGCAAAGGCCATGTGCTCCACTGAGTGCTGAATCCTCAGCACTGCTGCCGTGTGACACACAGCGCGTACTCAACATAGGTGTGACAAGTGCATACTCAATTGTATGCTGTGGTTGGTGCCCAGACCTTTAGTGATTTGATGGAAACATTCCATGGAAATCCTCTCTCTTCCTTCTACGGCCATCCCTGGATTTTCCCCTTTTCCTTGCAGTTCTTAAGGGGTGCAGCAGGTTGAATGGTGCCCCCGTCCCCTAAAGATAAGACCATGTCCTAATTTCCGGAGGCTGTGAACATGACTATATGTGGAAAGAGGGTGATATGGTTTGGCTGTGTCCCCACCCAAATCTCATCTTGAATTGTGGCTCCCATAATTCCCACGTGTTGTGAGAGGGATCCGATGGGAGACAA
>NW_022326844.1:0-4510 GCF_002776525.5 Piliocolobus tephrosceles | reverse complement strand
TTTCTTTCTTTCTTTCTTTCTTTCTTTCTTTCTTTCTTTCTTTCTTTCTTTCTTTCTTTCTTTCTTTCTTTCTTTCTTTTTCTTTTTTGGTAGCCAGAAGGGTCAGTCTGATTTTCCATGTTTCAAAGTACAAGAATTTTGCTAACTTGCTCCTGTGCCAGGGTGCTTGGTTGCAAGCCTTCTTGACAGACTGGGGCTCCAGCATTCTTTCAAGGAGGTAATATTTTTAGGCTTTGAGACCTGCCCTTTGACCCCAAGTCCAATAGGGTGATAGAATGGTGGGGTCTCCTCATTTTGGCTCCTCATCTGGCTTTGATGGCCCCAAGTGCAGGAGAGCCAGCTGTCTTAACTCCTTTCAAACCAAAAATTATTGAGGCCTTTCTTTGTTGTAGAATTTTTGGAAAATATACAAAAGCTCAGATAAATAAAGAAAATTGCTTGTAATCTCACCACCCAGAAATAATTTCTTTCAACATAATGATCATTATTCCAATCCTCAATCAATCTTCCTCAACCATTATGAAATGTTTTAAATGCTTCATAGGTATTTGTTCTTTTAAGAAGGTGGGAAAAGTCAGAGTACTGGGAAGTGTGAACTGGCTCCTCACCTCAGAATCAAAGGATTTGCCTGTAATGCCAGCACTTTGTGAGGCCGAGGCGGGCAGATGACTTGAGCTCAGGAGTTTGTGACCAGCCTGGGAAACAAAGTGATACCCCCTGTCTCTACAAAAAATACAAAAATCAGCCGGGCATGGTGGCACATGCCTGTGGTCCCAGCTACTGGTGAGGCTGCAGTGGAAGGATGGCTTGAGCCTGGGAGGCAGAGGTTGCAGTGAGCCAAGATTATACCACTGCACTGTAGCCTGGGCAACAGAGTGAGACCCTGTCTCCAAAAAGAACAAAAAAACTTTCTACAGACCCTGCTTCTATAAAAAATACCCAAAAACAAAAGTTAGCTAGTCATGCTGGTGGCATGCCTGTAGTCCCAGCTACTTGGGAGACTGAGGTGGGAGGATCACTTCAGCCTCGGAGGTCGAGGCTGTAGTGAGCCAAGATTGCACCACTGCACTCCAGCCTGGATGACAGAACTAGAACTTACCCCTGCTCCCCACAAGAAAAGGATTTCTAGTAGTCAACTTTTCTCTTTTCCAACTAAGAATCTTTTTTTCTCCAATAAATAAATAAATATATATTTGGACTCTTGCCACTGACCATTGCAAAGACAAAGCAAATGAATTATTTTTTTCCTCTTTTCTTTTTCTTTCTTTCTTTTTTTTTTTGAGATAGAGTCTTGCTCTGTCACCCAGGCTGGAATGCAGTGGCATGACCTCAGCTCTCTGCAGCCTCCACCTCCAGAGTTCAAGCAATTCTCCTACCTCAACCTCCTGAGTAGCTGGGATTACAGGTGCCTACTACCATGCCCATCTAATTTTTTTGTATTTTAGTAGAGGGGAGATTTCTCTATGTTGGCCAGGCTAGTCTCAAACTCCTCACTTCAGGTGATCCACCCACTTCGGCCTCCCAAAGTGCTGGGATTACAGGTGTGAGCCACTGCGCCCAGCCAAATGGAAGAAATTTCTAAAAAAGGTATTAAATGTCCTTTCCTAACAAAGTCTCCATTGATCAAAATTTTAGTCGATTTCCTCTGAGTCCCTTCTGACTAGGCCTCACACTGGACTTCCCTCTCTGTCCTTGTGGAATCCAGTTTGAGCAAAAATCTTGTCAATTTAGTGAAAATCCGTACCCTTGATATCTGACCACCCTCACCATCTTCTTACCCTGTCCTGCTTTCAGCAAGAATTTTGTCAAGTTGTTCTAACAAGGATTTCACTTACAGTCCAGGTGCAGTGGCTCACACCTGTAATCCCAGCACTTTAGGAGGGCGAGGTGGGCAGATTATTTGAAGTCATGGGTTCAAGACCAACATGGCCAACATCGAGAAATACCATCTCTATCGAAAAACACAAAAATTAGCCAAGCTTGATGGTGTGCACCTGTAATCCCAACTACTCAGGAGACTGAGGCAGGAGAATCATTTGAACCAAGGAAGCGGAGGTTGCAGTGAGCTGAGATAGCCCCACTGCTCTCCAGCTTGGGTGACAGAGCAAGACCCTGTCTCAAAAAGAAAGAAAGAAAAAAGAATCCCGGGGGCAGAGCAAGATGGCTGAATAGGAACAGCTCCAGTCTCCAACTCCCAGCGCTAGCGACACAGAAGACCGGTGATTTCTGCATTTTTAACAGAGGTACTGGGGTCATCTCACTAGGGAGTGCTGGACAATCGGTGCTGGTCAGCTGCTGCAGCCCGACCAGCGAGAGCTGAAGCAGGGGGAGGCATCCCCTCACCTGGGAAGCACAAGGGGGAAGGGAATCCCTTTTCCTAGCCAGGGGAACTGAGACACACAACCCCTGGAAAATTGGGAAACTCCCACCCCAATACTGCGCTGTTAGCAAATGGGCACACCAGGAGAATATAACCCACACCTGGCTGGGAGGGTCCCACTCCCAGGGAGCCTCCCTCCTTGCTAACACAGCAGTCTGCGGCGATCTAACCGCAAGGCAGCAGTGAGGCTGGGGGAGGGGCGCCTGCCATTGCTGAGGCTTAAGTAGGTCAACAAAGACGCTGGGAAGCTCGAACTGGGTGGAGCTCACAGCAGCTCAAGGAAACCTGCCTGTATCTGTAGACTCCACCTCTGGAGACAGGGCATAGCTAAAAAATTACAGGGGAAGCAGCAGAGGCCTGTGCAGACGCGAACGACTCTGTCTGACAGCTTTGAAGAGAGCAGTGGATCTCCCAACACGGAGGTTGAGATCTGAGAAGGGACAGACTGCCTGCTCAAGTGGGTCCCTGACCCCTGAGTAGCCTAACTGGGAGACATCCCCCACTAGGGGCAGTCTGACACTCCACACCTCACAGGGTGGAGTTCACCCCTGAGAGGAAGCTTCCAAAGTAAGAATCAGACAGGTACACTTGCTGTTCAGCAATATTCTATCTTCTGCAAACTCTGCTGCTGATACCCAGGCAAACAGGGTCTGGAGTGGACCTCAAGCAATCACCAACAGACTTACAGCTGAAGGTCCTGACTATTAGAAGGAAAATTATCAAACAGGAAGAACACCTATACCAAAACCCCATCAGTACGTCACCATCATCAAAGACCAGAGGCAGATAAAACCACGAAGATGGGGAAGGAGCAGGGGAGAAAAGCTGGAAATTCAAAAAATAAGAGAGCAGCTCCCCCTGCAAAGGAGCGCAGCTCATCGCCAGCAACGGATCAAAGCTGGTCAGAGAATGACTTTGACGAAATGAGAGAAGAAGGCTTCAGTCCATCAAACTTCTCAGAGCTAAAGGAGGAATTACGTACCCAGCACAAAGAAACTAAATATCTTGAAAAAAGAGTGCAAGAATTGACAGCTAGACTAATGAATGCAGAGAAGGTCATAAACGAAATGACAGAGATGAAAACCATGACACGAGAAATACGTGACAAATCCACAAGCTTCAGTAACCGACTCGATCAATGGAAGAAAGAGAATCAGTGATTGAGGATCAAATGAATGAAATGAAGTGAGAAGAGAAACAAAAAGAAAAAAGAAGAAAAAGAAATCAACAAAGAATGCAAGAAGTATGGCATTATGTAAGAGGACCAAATCTACATCTGATTGGGGTGCCTGAAAGTGAGGGGGAGAATGGAAACAAGTTGGAAAACACTCTTCAGGATATCATCCAGGAGAACTTCCCCAACCTAGTAGGGCAGACCAACATTCAAATTCAGGAAATACAGAGAACGCCACAAAGATAGTCCTCCAGAAGAGCAACTCCAAGACACATAATTGCCAGATTCACCAAAGCTGAAATGAAGGAAAAAATCTTAAGGGCAGCCAGAGAGAAAGGTCGGGTTACCCACAAAGGGAAGCCCATCAGACTAACAGCAGATTTCTCAGCAGAAACTCTACAAGCCAGAAGAGAGTGTGGGCCAATATTCAACGTTCTTAAAGAAAAGAATTTTAAACCCAGAATTTCATATCCAGACAAACTAAGTTTCTTCAGTGAAGGAGAAATAAAATCCTTTACAGAGAAGCAAATGCTTAGAGACTTTGTCACCACCAGGCCTGCCTTACAAGAGACTCTGAAGGAAGCCCTAAACATGGAAAGGAACAACCGGTACCAGCCATTGCAAAAACATGCCAAAATGTAAAGACCATCGAGGCTAGGAAGAAACTGCATCAACTAACGAGCAAAATAACCAGTTAATCTCATAATGGCTGGATCAAGTTCACACATAACAATATTAACCTTAAATGTAAATGGACTAAATGCTCCAATTAAAAGACACAGACTGGCAAACTGGATAAGCAGTCAAGACCCATCAGTCTGCTGTATTCAGGAGACCCATCTCACATGCAGAGACATACATAGGCTCAAAATAAAGGGATGGAGGAAGATCTACCAAGCAAATGGAGAACAAAAAAAAGCAGGGGTTGCAATCCTAGTCTCTGATAAAACAGACTT
>NW_022326843.1:0-1388 GCF_002776525.5 Piliocolobus tephrosceles | reverse complement strand
ATATTTCTATAAAAGTCACACTTCCTTTTTGAGAAGTGTAACACTAATTTATGGGATGGTCTCCCAAAAGATTACCTGCCAGGAACCAAACACACTGCCTCAGACTCACGGCCCCTGGTTTCTGCCTGTGCAGCTGCAGGGCAGAGAGGCACGCTCGAGCTGAAATCAATACACATGTCTGCATCTTCTCTTTCTTTTTTTCTTTTCTTTTTTTTTTTTGAGACGGAGTCTTGCTCTGCCGCCCCCAGGCTGGAGTGCAGTGGCCGGATCTCAGCTCACTGCAAGCTCCGCCTCCTGGGTTCACGCCATTCTCCTGCCTCAGCCTCCCGAGTAGCTGGGACTACAGGCGCCCGCCACCTCACCCGGCTAGTTTTTTGTATTTTCTATTAGAGACGGGGTTTCACCATGTTAGCCAGGAGGGTCTCGATCTCCTGACCTCGTGATCCGCCCGTCTCGGCCTCCCAAAGTGCTGGGATTACAGGCTTGAGCCACCGCACCCGGCCGCATCTTCTCTTTCTTGATTGCTGTTCTGTCTCTGAGCTGGCCTGCCTTCAACGTCTAGGAGCTTGGTGTGTGTAGATACATTACGGTATGGAGGAGGGATATGGTGTTGCAACAGCCAGGAGACTCCCTGAAGTCTCTGTTCTCTTCCTGCTCACTGCTCTGACTTTGTGTAAGTCACATTTGTAGGGCTGTGCACAGTGGCTTATACCTGTAATCCCAGGACTTTGGGAGGCTGACCAGGGAGGATCTCTTGAGCGCAGAGTTTGGAACCAGTCTGGGCAACATGGTGAAACCCCATCCCTAGAAAAAATTAAAATTAAAAAATTAGCCAGATGTGGTGGCTCATGCCTGTAATCCCAGCTAGTGGAGAGGCTGAGGTGCGAGGATCACTTGAGCCAGGGAAGTCGATGCTGCAGTGAACCATCATCACACCACTGCACTCCAGCCTGGTCAGAGCAAGACCTTGTCTCAAAAAACACAAAAACAAACAAACAAAAACCCATTTGTAATAGTGGCAGTAGTTAACTTTTGAAAGTTTGGAGAAAAGTTCCTAAATAACATGTGAGCATGGACAACTTACTTAGCCTTTCTCTGCCTTAGTTTCCTCATCTATGAAAAATGAGAGAATATGGTACTGACCTTACAGGATTTCAATGAGAACCAAACGAGATCAAACTCAGAGCCTGGCACATCGTGAGTGCGCACTCAATGTTGTTATTTCAACATTTTAGAGGAAAAAGAATGCTAATCGGTCATTATGGCTAAACATAGTCTATCACTGGCGTTACTCATGGTATTGGAAGGAACTTGAATTCCATATAGATAGTGTGATGGAGAAAGTATTTTGGACATTGACAGTATTTATTCAAAGAACAAAGGACGTG
>NW_022326842.1:0-4510 GCF_002776525.5 Piliocolobus tephrosceles | reverse complement strand
AAGTCTGTTTTATCAGAGACTAGGATTGCAACCCCTGCTTTTTTTTGTTCTCCATTTGCTTGGTAGATCTTCCTCCATCCCTTTATTTTGAGCCTATGTATGTCTCTGCATGTGAGATGGGTCTCCTGAATACAGCAGACTGATGGGTCTTGACTGCTTATCCAGTTTGCCAGTCTGTGTCTTTTAATTGGAGCATTTAGTCCATTTACATTTAAGGTTAATATTGTTATGTGTGAACTTGATCCAGCCATTATGAGATTAACTGGTTATTTTGCTCGTTAGTTGATGCAGTTTCTTCCTAGCCTCGATGGTCTTTACATTTTGGCATGTTTTTGCAATGGCTGGTACCGGTTGTTCCTTTCCATGTTTAGGGCTTCCTTCAGAGTCTCTTGTAAGGCAGGCCTGGTGGTGACAAAGTCTCTAAGCATTTGCTTCTCTGTAAAGGATTTTATTTCTCCTTCACTGAAGAAACTTAGTTTGTCTGGATATGAAATTCTGGGTTTAAAATTCTTTTCTTTAAGAACGTTGAATATTGGCCCACACTCTCTTCTGGCTTGTAGAGTTTCTGCTGAGAAATCTGCTGTTAGTCTGATGGGCTTCCCTTTGTGGGTAACCCGACCTTTCTCTCTGGCTGCCCTTAAGATTTTTTCCTTCATTTCAGCTTTGGTGAATCTGGCAATTATGTGTCTTGGAGTTGCTCTTCTGGAGGACTATCTTTGTGGCGTTCTCTGTATTTCCTGAATTTGAATGTTGGTCTGCCCTACTAGGTTGGGGAAGTTCTCCTGGATGATATCCTGAAGAGTGTTTTCCAACTTGTTTCCATTCTCCCCCTCACTTTCAGGCACCCCAATCAGATGTAGATTTGGTCCTCTTACATAATGCCATACTTCTTGCATTCTTTGTTGATTTCTTTTTCTTCTTTTTTCTTTTTGTTTCTCTTCTCACTTCATTTCATTCATTTGATCCTCAATCACTGATTCTCTTTCTTCCATTGATCGAGTCGGTTACTGAAGCTTGTGGATTTGTCACGTATTTCTCGTGTCATGGTTTTCATCTCTGTCATTTCGTTTATGACCTTCTCTGCATTCATTAGTCTAGCTGTCAATTCTTGCACTCTTTTTTCAAGATATTTAGTTTCTTTGTGCTGGGTACGTAATTCCTCCTTTAGCTCTGAGAAGTTTGATGGACTGAAGCCTTCTTCTCTCATTTCGTCAAAGTCATTCTCTGACCAGCTTTGATCCGTTGCTGGCGATGAGCTGCGCTCCTTTGCAGGGGGAGCTGCTCTCTTATTTTTTGAATTTCCAGCTTTTCTCCCCTGCTCCTTCCCCATCTTCGTGGTTTTATCTGCCTCTGGTCTTTGATGATGGTGACGTACTGATGGGGTTTTGGTATAGGTGTTCTTCCTGTTTGATAATTTTCCTTCTAATAGTCAGGACCTTCAGCTGTAAGTCTGTTGGTGATTGCTTGAGGTCCACTCCAGACCCTGTTTGCCTGGGTATCAGCAGCAGAGTTTGCAGAAGATAGAATATTGCTGAACAGCAAGTGTACCTGTCTGATTCTTACTTTGGAAGCTTCCTCTCAGGGGTGAACTCCACCCTGTGAGGTGTGGAGTGTCAGACTGCCCCTAGTGGGGGATGTCTCCCAGTTAGGCTACTCAGGGGTCAGGGACCCACTTGAGCAGGCAGTCTGTCCCTTCTCAGATCTCAACCTCCGTGTTGGGAGATCCACTGCTCTCTTCAAAGCTGTCAGACAGAGTCGTTCGCGTCTGCACAGGCCTCTGCTGCTTCCCCTGTAATTTTTTAGCTATGCCCTGTCTCCAGAGGTGGAGTCTACAGATACAGGCAGGTTTCCTTGAGCTGCTGTGAGCTCCACCCAGTTCGAGCTTCCCAGCGTCTTTGTTGACCTACTTAAGCCTCAGCAATGGCAGGCGCCCCTCCCCCAGCCTCACTGCTGCCTTGCGGTTAGATCGCCGCAGACTGCTGTGTTAGCAAGGAGGGAGGCTCCCTGGGAGTGGGACCCTCCCAGCCAGGTGTGGGTTATATTCTCCTGGTGTGCCCATTTGCTAACAGCGCAGTATTGGGGTGGGAGTTTCCCAATTTTCCAGGGGTTGTGTGTCTCAGTTCCCCTGGCTAGGAAAAGGGATTCCCTTCCCCCTTGTGCTTCCCAGGTGAGGGGATGCCTCCCCCTGCTTCAGCTCTCGCTGGTCGGGCTGCAGCAGCTGACCAGCACCGATTGTCCAGCACTCCCTAGTGAGATGACCCCAGTACCTCTGTTAAAAATGCAGAAATCACCGGTCTTCTGTGTCGCTAGCGCTGGGAGTTGGAGACTGGAGCTGTTCCTATTCAGCCATCTTGCTCTGCCCCCGGGATTCTTTTTTCTTTCTTTCTTTTTGAGACAGGGTCTTGCTCTGTCACCCAAGCTGGAGAGCAGTGGGGCTATCTCAGCTCACTGCAACCTCCGCTTCCTTGGTTCAAATGATTCTCCTGCCTCAGTCTCCTGAGTAGTTGGGATTACAGGTGCACACCATCAAGCTTGGCTAATTTTTGTGTTTTTCGATAGAGATGGTATTTCTCGATGTTGGCCATGTTGGTCTTGAACCCATGACTTCAAATAATCTGCCCACCTCGCCCTCCTAAAGTGCTGGGATTACAGGTGTGAGCCACTGCACCTGGACTGTAAGTGAAATCCTTGTTAGAACAACTTGACAAAATTCTTGCTGAAAGCAGGACAGGGTAAGAAGATGGTGAGGGTGGTCAGATATCAAGGGTACGGATTTTCACTAAATTGACAAGATTTTTGCTCAAACTGGATTCCACAAGGACAGAGAGGGAAGTCCAGTGTGAGGCCTAGTCAGAAGGGACTCAGAGGAAATCGACTAAAATTTTGATCAATGGAGACTTTGTTAGGAAAGGACATTTAATACCTTTTTTAGAAATTTCTTCCATTTGGCTGGGCGCAGTGGCTCACACCTGTAATCCCAGCACTTTGGGAGGCCGAAGTGGGTGGATCACCTGAAGTGAGGAGTTTGAGACTAGCCTGGCCAACATAGAGAAATCTCCCCTCTACTAAAATACAAAAAAATTAGATGGGCATGGTAGTAGGCACCTGTAATCCCAGCTACTCAGGAGGTTGAGGTAGGAGAATTGCTTGAACTCTGGAGGTGGAGGCTGCAGAGAGCTGAGGTCATGCCACTGCATTCCAGCCTGGGTGACAGAGCAAGACTCTATCTCAAAAAAAAAAAGAAAGAAAGAAAAAGAAAAGAGGAAAAAAATAATTCATTTGCTTTGTCTTTGCAATGGTCAGTGGCAAGAGTCCAAATATATATTTATTTATTTATTGGAGAAAAAAAGATTCTTAGTTGGAAAAGAGAAAAGTTGACTACTAGAAATCCTTTTCTTGTGGGGAGCAGGGGTAAGTTCTAGTTCTGTCATCCAGGCTGGAGTGCAGTGGTGCAATCTTGGCTCACTACAGCCTCGACCTCCGAGGCTGAAGTGATCCTCCCACCTCAGTCTCCCAAGTAGCTGGGACTACAGGCATGCCACCAGCATGACTAGCTAACTTTTGTTTTTGGGTATTTTTTATAGAAGCAGGGTCTGTAGAAAGTTTTTTTGTTCTTTTTGGAGACAGGGTCTCACTCTGTTGCCCAGGCTACAGTGCAGTGGTATAATCTTGGCTCACTGCAACCTCTGCCTCCCAGGCTCAAGCCATCCTTCCACTGCAGCCTCACCAGTAGCTGGGACCACAGGCATGTGCCACCATGCCCGGCTGATTTTTGTATTTTTTGTAGAGACAGGGGGTATCACTTTGTTTCCCAGGCTGGTCACAAACTCCTGAGCTCAAGTCATCTGCCCGCCTCGGCCTCACAAAGTGCTGGCATTACAGGCAAATCCTTTGATTCTGAGGTGAGGAGCCAGTTCACACTTCCCAGTACTCTGACTTTTCCCACCTTCTTAAAAGAACAAATACCTATGAAGCATTTAAAACATTTCATAATGGTTGAGGAAGATTGATTGAGGATTGGAATAATGATCATTATGTTGAAAGAAATTATTTCTGGGTGGTGAGATTACAAGCAATTTTCTTTATTTATCTGAGCTTTTGTATATTTTCCAAAAATTCTACAACAAAGAAAGGCCTCAATAATTTTTGGTTTGAAAGGAGTTAAGACAGCTGGCTCTCCTGCACTTGGGGCCATCAAAGCCAGATGAGGAGCCAAAATGAGGAGACCCCACCATTCTATCACCCTATTGGACTTGGGGTCAAAGGGCAGGTCTCAAAGCCTAAAAATATTACCTCCTTGAAAGAATGCTGGAGCCCCAGTCTGTCAAGAAGGCTTGCAACCAAGCACCCTGGCACAGGAGCAAGTTAGCAAAATTCTTGTACTTTGAAACATGGAAAATCAGACTGACCCTTCTGGCTACCAAAAAAGAAAAAGAAAGAAAGAAAGAAAGAAAGAAAGAAAGAAAGAAAGAAAGAAAGAAAGAAAGAAAGAAAGAAAGAAAGAAAGAAA
>NW_022326841.1:0-5829 GCF_002776525.5 Piliocolobus tephrosceles | reverse complement strand
AATGCAATGCAATGGAAAGGAATGGAATAGAATATGGAGGGGAATGGAATACAGAACGCAATGTAATGGAATATGAAATTGAATGGAGTGTAAAATGGAATGGAATTCAATGGAATGGAATGTAGTATGGAATGTAATGGAATATGGAATATAATGGAATATGGAATGGGATGGAGTGGAATGGAATGCAATGTAATGAAATGTAATATGGAATGGAATGAAATGGAATGGAATGGAATGGAATATGAAACGGAATATGAAATGGAATATGGAATGAAATATGGAAAGGAATGGAATGGAATAGAAAAAAATGGAATGGAATGGAGTATGAAATGTAATGGTATATGGAACGGAATGGAATGGAATGGAATATGCAATGAAATAGAATGGATTACAATGTGGAATGGAATGTCATATGTAATAGGGAAAGGAATGGAATGGAAAGGAATATGGAATGGAATGGAATGAAATATGGAATGGAATGAAATGGATTGTGGAATGGAATGAAATGGTATAGAATGGAATGGAACGGAATATGGAATGGAATGGAATATGGAATAGAATGGAATATGGAATGTAACGAAATGGAATGAAATTGAATGGGATGGAATGGAATGGAATATGGAATGGAATGGAATATAGAAGGGAATGAAATGGAATGGAATATGGAATGGAATGAAATGGAATATGGAATGGAATGGAATAAGGAATGGGATGGAATGGAATGGAACAGAATGAAATAGAAAGGAATATGGAATGGGATTTAATGGAATGGAATGGAAGGAAATGGAATGTAATATAGACCAGAATGGATAGGAATGGAATGGAAGGGAATATGGAATGGAATATGGAATTGGAATTGAATGGAAAGGGATAAAATGGAATGGAATGGAATGGAATAAAATGGAATGGAATGGAATGGAATAGAATGTAAGGGAATGAAATGGAATATGGAATGGAATGGAATATGGAATGGAATAGAACAAAACAGAACAGAACGAAATATGAAATGGAATGGGAGAGAAAGGAATGGAATAGAATGCAATGGAATATAAAATAGAATGGAATAGGGAATGGAATGGAGTATGGAATGGAATGGAATGGAATCGAATGGAACGGAATGGAATGGAATAGAATGGAATGGAATACGGAATGGAATGGAATAGAATATGGAATGGAATGGAACATGGAATGGATTGTGGAATGGAATGAAATGGTATAGAATGGAATGGAATGAATATGGAATGGAATGCAATATGGAATGGAGTGGAATATGGAAAGGAATGAAATGAAACGAAATTGAATGGGATGGAATGGAATGGAATATGGAATGGAATGGCATATGGAAGGAGATGGAATGGAATGGAATATGGAATGGAATGGCATATGAAAGGAAATGGAATGGAATGTAATATGGAATGGAATGGAATATGGAATGGAATGGAATAGGGAATGGGATGGAAGTGAATGCAATGGAATGAAATGGAATGGAATATGGAATGGAATTTAAAGGAATGGAATGGAATGAAATGGAATGTAATATAGAACCAAATGGATAGGAATGCAACGGAAGGGAATATGGAATGGAATAAAAAATGGAATTGAATGGAAAAGAATAAAATGGATTGGAATGGAATGGAATATGGAATTTTTTGAAATGGAATAGGAATGGAATGGAATGGAATATGGAATGGAATGCCATATGCAACGGAATGGAATACAATGTATTGGAATGGAATGAAATTGAATGGAATATAAAATGGAATGGAATGGAATATGGAACGGAATGTAATATGGAACTGAATGGAATGGAACAGAATGGTACGCAATGGAGTGGAACAGAATATGTAATTGAATGGAATGGAATAGAATGGAATGGAATATGAAATTTAATGGAATACGGAATGGAATGGAATATGGAATGGAATGGAATATGGAAGGGAATGGAATGGAATGGATAAAGGAAAGGAATGGAATGTAATATGAAATGGAATGGAACATGGAATGGAATTGATTCGAGTGAAATATGGAAAGAAATGTAACGGAATATGGAATGGAATGGAATATGGATTGTGATGGAATGGAATGGAATGGAATAGAATGTAATGGAATATGGAATGGAATGGAATATGAAATGGAAAGAAATGGAATGGAATGGAATGTGAAATGCAATGGAATGGAATAGAATGGAATGGAATGGAATATGGAATGGAATGGAATATTAAATGGAACAGAATGGAATGAAATATGAAATGGAATGGAAAGGAACGGAAGGGAATATAATGGAATGGAAAGGATCATGCAATGGAATTAAATATGCAATGGAATGTAATATGGAATCTAATGGAATGGAATGGACTGGAATATGGAATGGAATGGAATGAAATGGAAGGGAATGGAATATGGAATGAAATGGATAGGATTGGAACACAATGGAATGGATTTGAATGGAATACGGAATGCAATGGAAAGGAATATGGAATGGAATGGAATATAAAATGGAATTTAATGGAATGGAAAAAATATAGAATGGAATGCAATGGAACATAGAATGGAATGGAACATCGAAAGGGATGGAATGGAACCGAATTCAAAGTAATGAAATGGAATATTGAAAGGAATAGACTGAAATGGAATACGGAATGGAATGCAAGATGGAACGGAATGGAATGCTATATGGAATGGAATGGAATGGAATATATAATGGAATGAAATGGAAAGGAATGGAATGGAATCTGGAATTTAATGGAATGGTATGGAATGGTATAGAACCGAATGGAATGGAATAGAATGGAATATGGAACGAAATATGGAATGGAATATGGAAAGTAATGGAATGGAATGGAATGGAATAGAATAAAATGGAATGGAATGGAATATGTAATGTAATGGAAAACGAAATGGAATGTAATAGAATGGAAGGGAATATGGAATGGAAATGAAAGTGACGAAATATGGAAAGGAATAGAATGGAATGGAATTGAACGGAATGTAATATGGAAAGGAATGAAATGTAATGGATTGGAAATGAATATGGATTGGAAATGAATATGGAATGGAATGGAATGGAATTTGGAGGGATATGGAATGGAATGGAATATGGAATATAATGGAATATGTAATGGGATGGAATGGAATATGGAAGGGAATGGAACATGGAATGGAATTGAATGGAATGGATTTTGGAACGGAAAAGGACACTGAATGTAATGAAATATGGAATGGAATGGAATATGGAATGAGATGCAGTGGAATGGAATGCAACGTAATGAAACGCAATATGCAATGGAATGGAATGTAAGGGGATGGAATGGAATGGAATATGGAACAGAATATGAAATGGAATATGGAAAGGAATGGAATGGATTGGAAGAGAATTAAATGGAATGTAACGGAATATGGAATGGAATGGAATATGGAATGGAATGGAATAGAATGGAACGGAATATGGAATGGAATAGAAAGGAATGTAATATGGAATGAAACAGAATGGAATGGAATTGAATGGAATGTAATATCAAATGGAATGAAATGTAATGGATAGGAATGGAATATGGAATGGAATGGAATGGAATGGAATACAATGGAATGGAATGGAATGGAATGGAATGGTATGTGGAATGGAAGGAATGGAAAGGAACAGAACGAAACATGAAATATAATGGGAGAGAACGGAATGGAATGGAATGCAATGGAATATGGAATAGAATGTAACATGGAATGAAATGGAATGAAAAGGAATATGAAATGAAATGGAACAGGGAATGGAATGAAATGGAAAGGAATATGGAATGCAATGGAATGAAATATGGAATGGAATGGAATGGAATGGAATGGATTGTGCAATGAAATGGAACGGAATAGAATGGAATGGAAAGGAATATGGAATGGAATGGAATATGGAACGGAATTAAATGGAATGAAATTGAATGGGATGCCAAGGAATGGAATATGGAATGGAATGGAATATGGAAGGGAAAGGAATGGAATGGAATGTGGAATGGAATGGAATATAGAATGGAATGGAATATGAAATGGAATAGAACATGGAATGGAATGGGATATTGAATGATTTGGCATATGGATAGAAATGGAATATGGAATGGAGTGGAACTGAATATGGAAAGGAATAAAATGGAATGGAATGTGGAATGAAATGGAATATAGAATGGAATGGAAATGAAAGGAATGGAATATGGAATGGAATAGAATGGAATGGAATGGAAAGGAATGGAATAAGGAATGGAATGGAATGGAATACGGAATAGAATGGAATGGAATGGAATGGATTGGAAGGGAATATGGATTGGAATGGAATGGAATGAAATATGGAATGGAGTGGAATGTGAAATGTAATGGAATATGGAATGGACTGGAATGGATTGGAATATGGAATGAAATTGAATATGAAAAGACATGGAATGGAATGGGATGGAATGGATTATGAAATGGAATGGAATATGGCATGGAATGGAAAATGGAATGGAAGATAATGGAATGGAATATGGAATAGAAGGGAAAGCAATATGGAATGGAAGGGAATTTGGAAAGGACTGGAGTGGAAAGGAATGGAAGGAAATGGATTATGAAATGGAATAGAATGGAATGGAATTTAATATATAATGGAATGGAATATGGAATGGAATATACAATGGAATGGAAAACGAATGGAATTAAATTGAAAGAAACGGAACGTAAAGGAATGCTGCGGTATATGAAATGGAATGGAAGGGAATGGAATGTGGAATGGAATGGAATATGGAATGGAATGGAATATGTAGTGGAATGGAATGGAATATGGAATGGACTGCAATATGGTATGGAATGGAATATGGAATGGAGTGGAATATGGAATGCAATGAAATGGAACATGGAATGGAATGAAATATGAAATGGAATGAAATGGAAAGGAACAGAGTATGGAACGGAATGGAATGTAACATGGAATGTAATCAAATATGGAATGCGATGGAATGGAATGTAATGGAATGGAATGGAATATGGAATGGAATGGAATACAATAAAATGTCATGGAAAGGAATATAGATTGCAAAGTAATATGGAACGGAATGGAATGGAATGGAATATGGAATGGAATAGAATGGAATGGAATATGGAATGGAATATAATATAAAATGGAATGGAATGGAATGGAATATGGAATGGTATAGAATGGAATGGAATGGAATGGAATGAAATGGAATGTTGAATGGAATGAAATGGAATGGAGTTAAATAGAATATGAAATGGAATTAAATGGAATGGAATAGAATCGGAAGGAATGGAATGGAATATGGAATGGAATGGAATATGGAATGGATTGGAATATGGAACGGTATGGAACGGAATGAAATATGAAATGGAATGGAAATGAATGGAAAGGAATGGAATGTAATGGAAAGGAATATGGACTGGAATGGAATATGGAATCTAATGGATATGGAATGGAATGGAATGGAATGAAATGGAATATGGAATGGAATGTAATTCACTGCACTTGAATGGAATATGGAATGGAAAGGAATGGAATGAAATTCAATGAGAAATGGAATGGAAGGGAACCGAAAGGAATTGAATGCAATGGAATATGGAATGGCATGGAATATGGAACGGAATGGAATGCAATGGTATATGGAATGGAATGGAATGGAATATGGAATGGAGTGGAATGGAATGTGGAATGGAAAAATGAATGGAATACAGAACGGAATGGAATGGAATATGGAATGGAAAAACGAATGGAATGGAATGGAAGGGAATGGAATGGAATGGAATATGCAATGGAATGGAATATGAATGGAATGGAATGGCGGGGAAAGGAATATGGAA
>NW_022326840.1:0-5829 GCF_002776525.5 Piliocolobus tephrosceles | reverse complement strand
TTCCATATTCCTTTCCCCGCCATTCCATTCCATTCATATTCCATTCCATTGCATATTCCATTCCATTCCATTCCCTTCCATTCCATTCCATTCGTTTTTCCATTCCATATTCCATTCCATTCCGTTCTGTATTCCATTCATTTTTCCATTCCACATTCCATTCCACTCCATTCCATATTCCATTCCATTCCATTCCATATACCATTGCATTCCATTCCGTTCCATATTCCATGCCATTCCATATTCCATTGCATTCAATTCCTTTCGGTTCCCTTCCATTCCATTTCTCATTGAATTTCATTCCATTCCTTTCCATTCCATATTCCATTCAAGTGCAGTGAATTACATTCCATTCCATATTCCATTTCATTCCATTCCATTCCATTCCATATCCATTAGATTCCATATTCCATTCCAGTCCATATTCCTTTCCATTACATTCCATTCCTTTCCATTCATTTCCATTCCATTTCATATTTCATTCCGTTCCATACCGTTCCATATTCCAATCCATTCCATATTCCATTCCATTCCATATTCCATTCCATTCCTTCCGATTCTATTCCATTCCATTTAATTCCATTTCATATTCTATTTAACTCCAT
Organism: Piliocolobus tephrosceles; assembly: GCF_002776525.5. Lineage (NCBI taxonomy): Eukaryota > Metazoa > Chordata > Mammalia > Primates > Cercopithecidae > Piliocolobus > Piliocolobus tephrosceles. Next base: position 5,224 of record NW_022326840.1, on the reverse strand, counting down.
TCCATTTCATTCCATTCAACATTCCATTTCATTCCATTCCATTCCATTCCATTCTATACCATTCCATATTCCATTCCATTCCATTCCATTTTATATTATATTCCATTCCATATTCCATTCCATTCTATTCCATTCCATATTCCATTCCATTCCATTCCGTTCCATATTACTTTGCAATCTATATTCCTTTCCATGACATTTTATTGTATTCCATTCCATTCCATATTCCATTCCATTCCATTACATTCCATTCCATCGCATTCCATATTTGATTACATTCCATGTTACATTCCATTCCGTTCCATACTCTGTTCCTTTCCATTTCATTCCATTTCATATTTCATTCCATTCCATGTTCCATTTCATTGCATTCCATATTCCACTCCATTCCATATTCCATTCCATACCATATTGCAGTCCATTCCATATTCCATTCCATTCCACTACATATTCCATTCCATTCCATATTCCATTCCATTCCACATTCCATTCCCTTCCATTCCATTTCATATACCGCAGCATTCCTTTACGTTCCGTTTCTTTCAATTTAATTCCATTCGTTTTCCATTCCATTGTATATTCCATTCCATATTCCATTCCATTATATATTAAATTCCATTCCATTCTATTCCATTTCATAATCCATTTCCTTCCATTCCTTTCCACTCCAGTCCTTTCCAAATTCCCTTCCATTCCATATTGCTTTCCCTTCTATTCCATATTCCATTCCATTATCTTCCATTCCATTTTCCATTCCATGCCATATTCCATTCCATTTCATAATCCATTCCATCCCATTCCATTCCATGTCTTTTCATATTCAATTTCATTCCATATTCCAATCCATTCCAGTCCATTCCATATTCCATTACATTTCACATTCCACTCCATTCCATATTTCATTCCATTCCATTCCAATCCATATTCCCTTCCAATCCATTCCATTCCATTCCATTCTATTCCGTATTCCATTCCATTCCATTCCTTATTCCATTCCTTTCCATTCCATTCCATTCTATTCCATTCCATATTCCATTCCTTTCATTTCCATTCCATTCTATATTCCATTTCATTCCACATTCCATTCCATTTTATTCCTTTCCATATTCAGTTCCACTCCATTCCATATTCCATTTCTATCCATATGCCAAATCATTCAATATCCCATTCCATTCCATGTTCTATTCCATTTCATATTCCATTCCATTCTATATTCCATTCCATTCCACATTCCATTCCATTCCTTTCCCTTCCATATTCCATTCCATTCCATATTCCATTCCTTGGCATCCCATTCAATTTCATTCCATTTAATTCCGTTCCATATTCCATTCCATTCCATATTCCTTTCCATTCCATTCTATTCCGTTCCATTTCATTGCACAATCCATTCCATTCCATTCCATTCCATTCCATATTTCATTCCATTGCATTCCATATTCCTTTCCATTTCATTCCATTCCCTGTTCCATTTCATTTCATATTCCTTTTCATTCCATTTCATTCCATGTTACATTCTATTCCATATTCCATTGCATTCCATTCCATTCCGTTCTCTCCCATTATATTTCATGTTTCGTTCTGTTCCTTTCCATTCCTTCCATTCCACATACCATTCCATTCCATTCCATTCCATTCCATTGTATTCCATTCCATTCCATTCCATTCCATATTCCATTCCTATCCATTACATTTCATTCCATTTGATATTACATTCCATTCAATTCCATTCCATTCTGTTTCATTCCATATTACATTCCTTTCTATTCCATTCCATATTCCGTTCCATTCTATTCCATTCCATTCCATATTCCATTCCATTCCATATTCCGTTACATTCCATTTAATTCTCTTCCAATCCATTCCATTCCTTTCCATATTCCATTTCATATTCTGTTCCATATTCCATTCCATTCCATCCCCTTACATTCCATTCCATTGCATATTGCGTTTCATTACGTTGCATTCCATTCCACTGCATCTCATTCCATATTCCATTCCATTCCATATTTCATTACATTCAGTGTCCTTTTCCGTTCCAAAATCCATTCCATTCAATTCCATTCCATGTTCCATTCCCTTCCATATTCCATTCCATCCCATTACATATTCCATTATATTCCATATTCCATTCCATTCCATATCCCTCCAAATTCCATTCCATTCCATTCCATATTCATTTCCAATCCATATTCATTTCCAATCCATTACATTTCATTCCTTTCCATATTACATTCCGTTCAATTCCATTCCATTCTATTCCTTTCCATATTTCGTCACTTTCATTTCCATTCCATATTCCCTTCCATTCTATTACATTCCATTTCGTTTTCCATTACATTACATATTCCATTCCATTCCATTTTATTCTATTCCATTCCATTCCATTCCATTACTTTCCATATTCCATTCCATATTTCGTTCCATATTCCATTCTATTCCATTCCATTCGGTTCTATACCATTCCATACCATTCCATTAAATTCCAGATTCCATTCCATTCCTTTCCATTTCATTCCATTATATATTCCATTCCATTCCATTCCATATAGCATTCCATTCCGTTCCATCTTGCATTCCATTCCGTATTCCATTTCAGTCTATTCCTTTCAATATTCCATTTCATTACTTTGAATTCGGTTCCATTCCATCCCTTTCGATGTTCCATTCCATTCTATGTTCCATTGCATTCCATTCTATATTTTTTCCATTCCATTAAATTCCATTTTATATTCCATTCCATTCCATATTCCTTTCCATTGCATTCCGTATTCCATTCAAATCCATTCCATTGTGTTCCAATCCTATCCATTTCATTCCATATTCCATTCCCTTCCATTTCATTCCATTCCATTCCATATTCCAGTCCATTCCATTCCATTAGATTCCATATTACATTCCATTGCATATTTAATTCCATTGCATGATCCTTTCCATTCCATTATATTCCCTTCCGTTCCTTTCCATTCCATTTCATATTTCATTCCATTCTGTTCCATTTAATATTCCATTCCATTCCATATTCCATTCCATTCCATTCTATTCCATTCCATTGCATTTCACATTCCATTCCATTCCATTTCTTTCCATTTCATATTCCATTCCATTCCATATTCCATTACATTCTATTCCATTCCATTCCATTCCATCACAATCCATATTCCATTCCATTCCATATTCCGTTACATTTCTTTCCATATTTCACTCGAATCAATTCCATTCCATGTTCCATTCCATTTCATATTACATTCCATTCCTTTCCTTTATCCATTCCATTCCATTCCCTTCCATATTCCATTCCATTCCATATTCCATTCCATTCCGTATTCCATTAAATTTCATATTCCATTCCATTCTATTCCATTCCATTCAATTACATATTCTGTTCCACTCCATTGCGTACCATTCTGTTCCATTCCATTCAGTTCCATATTACATTCCGTTCCATATTCCATTCCATTCCATTTTATATTCCATTCAATTTCATTCCATTCCAATACATTGTATTCCATTCCGTTGCATATGGCATTCCATTCCATATTCCATTCCATTCCATTCCTATTCCATTTCAAAAAATTCCATATTCCATTCCATTCCAATCCATTTTATTCTTTTCCATTCAATTCCATTTTTTATTCCATTCCATATTCCCTTCCGTTGCATTCCTATCCATTTGGTTCTATATTACATTCCATTTCATTCCATTCCATTCCTTTAAATTCCATTCCATATTCCATTCCATTTCATTCCATTGCATTCACTTCCATCCCATTCCCTATTCCATTCCATTCCATATTCCATTCCATTCCATATTACATTCCATTCCATTTCCTTTCATATGCCATTCCATTCCATATTCCATTCCATTCCATCTCCTTCCATATGCCATTCCATTCCATATTCCATTCCATTCCATCCCATTCAATTTCGTTTCATTTCATTCCTTTCCATATTCCACTCCATTCCATATTGCATTCCATTCCATATTCATTCCATTCCATTCTATACCATTTCATTCCATTCCACAATCCATTCCATGTTCCATTCCATTCCATATTCTATTCCATTCCATTCCGTATTCCATTCCATTCTATTCCATTCCATTCCGTTCCATTCGATTCCATTCCATTCCATTCCATACTCCATTCCATTCCCTATTCCATTCTATTTTATATTCCATTGCATTCTATTCCATTCCTTTCTCTCCCATTCCATTTCATATTTCGTTCTGTTCTGTTTTGTTCTATTCCATTCCATATTCCATTCCATTCCATATTCCATTTCATTCCCTTACATTCTATTCCATTCCATTCCATTCCATTTTATTCCATTCCATTCCATTCCATTTTATCCCTTTCCATTCAATTCCAATTCCATATTCCATTCCATATTCCCTTCCATTCCATTCCTATCCATTCTGGTCTATATTACATTCCATTTCCTTCCATTCCATTCCATTAAATCCCATTCCATATTCCTTTCTATTTCATTCTGTTCCATTCCATTCCATCCCATTCCTTATTCCATTCCATTCCATATTCCATTTCATTCCATTCCATATTCCATTCCATTTCATTCCCTTCTATATTCCATTCCATTCCATATTCCATTCCATTCCATCCCATTCAATTTCATTCCATTTCGTTACATTCCATATTCCATTCTATTCCATATTCCATTCCATTCCATATTCCGTTCCATTCCATTCTATACCATTTCATTCCATTCCACAATCCATTTCATTCCATTCCATATTTCATTCCATTCCATTCCATATTCCTTTCCATTCCATTCCTTTCCCTATTACATATGACATTCCATTCCACATTGTAATCCATTCTATTTCATTGCATATTCCATTCCATTCCATTCCGTTCCATATACCATTACATTTCATACTCCATTCCATTCCATTTTTTTCTATTCCATTCCATTCCTTTCCATATTTCATTCCATATTCCATTTCATATTCCGTTTCATATTCCATTCCATTCCATTCCATTTCATTCCATTCCATATTACATTTCATTACATTGCATTCCATTCCACTCCATCCCATTCCATATTCCATTATATTCCATATTCCATTACATTCCATACTACATTCCATTCCATTGAATTCCATTCCATTTTACACTCCATTCAATTTCATATTCCATTACATTGCGTTCTGTATTCCATTCCCCTCCATATTCTATTCCATTCCTTTCCATTGCATTGCATT
>NW_022326839.1:0-5839 GCF_002776525.5 Piliocolobus tephrosceles | reverse complement strand
AATGCAATGCAATGGAAAGGAATGGAATAGAATATGGAGGGGAATGGAATACAGAACGCAATGTAATGGAATATGAAATTGAATGGAGTGTAAAATGGAATGGAATTCAATGGAATGGAATGTAGTATGGAATGTAATGGAATATGGAATATAATGGAATATGGAATGGGATGGAGTGGAATGGAATGCAATGTAATGAAATGTAATATGGAATGGAATGAAATGGAATGGAATGGAATGGAATATGAAACGGAATATGAAATGGAATATGGAATGAAATATGGAAAGGAATGGAATGGAATAGAAAAAAATGGAATGGAATGGAGTATGAAATGTAATGGTATATGGAACGGAATGGAATGGAATGGAATATGCAATGAAATAGAATGGATTACAATGTGGAATGGAATGTCATATGTAATAGGGAAAGGAATGGAATGGAAAGGAATATGGAATGGAATGGAATGAAATATGGAATGGAATGAAATGGATTGTGGAATGGAATGAAATGGTATAGAATGGAATGGAACGGAATATGGAATGGAATGGAATAGGGAATAGAATGGAATATGGAATGTAACGAAATGGAATGAAATTGAATGGGATGGAATGGAATGGAATATGGAATGGAATGGAATATAGAAGGGAATGAAATGGAATGGAATATGGAATGGAATGAAATGGAATATGGAATGGAATGGAATAAGGAATGGGATGGAATGGAATGGAACAGAATGAAATAGAAAGGAATATGGAATGGGATTTAATGGAATGGAATGGAAGGAAATGGAATGTAATATAGACCAGAATGGATTGGAATGGAATGGAAGGGAATATGGAATGGAATATGGAATTGGAATTGAATGGAAAGGGATAAAATGGAATGGAATGGAATGGAATAAAATGGAATGGAATGGAATGGAATAGAATGTAAGGGAATGAAATGGAATATGGAATGGAATGGAATATGGAATGGAATAGAACAAAACAGAACAGAACGAAATATGAAATGGAATGGGAGAGAAAGGAATGGAATAGAATGCAATGGAATATAAAATAGAATGGAATAGGGAATGGAATGGAGTATGGAATGGAATGGAATGGAATCGAATGGAACGGAATGGAATGGAATAGAATGGAATGGAATACGGAATGGAATGGAATAGAATATGGAATGGAATGGAACATGGAATGGATTGTGGAATGGAATGAAATGGTATAGAATGGAATGGAATGAATATGGAATGGAATGCAATATGGAATGGAGTGGAATATGGAAAGGAATGAAATGAAACGAAATTGAATGGGATGGAATGGAATGGAATATGGAATGGAATGGCATATGGAAGGAGATGGAATGGAATGGAATATGGAATGGAATGGCATATGAAAGGAAATGGAATGGAATGTAATATGGAATGGAATGGAATATGGAATGGAATGGAATAGGGAATGGGATGGAAGTGAATGCAATGGAATGAAATGGAATGGAATATGGAATGGAATTTAAAGGAATGGAATGGAATGAAATGGAATGTAATATAGAACCAAATGGATAGGAATGCAACGGAAGGGAATATGGAATGGAATAAAAAATGGAATTGAATGGAAAAGAATAAAATGGATTGGAATGGAATGGAATATGGAATTTTTTGAAATGGAATAGGAATGGAATGGAATGGAATATGGAATGGAATGCCATATGCAACGGAATGGAATACAATGTATTGGAATGGAATGAAATTGAATGGAATATAAAATGGAATGGAATGGAATATGGAACGGAATGTAATATGGAACTGAATGGAATGGAACGGAATGGTACGCAATGGAGTGGAACAGAATATGTAATTGAATGGAATGGAATAGAATGGAATGGAATATGAAATTTAATGGAATACGGAATGGAATGGAATATGGAATGGAATGGAATATGGAAGGGAATGGAATGGAATGGATAAAGGAAAGGAATGGAATGTAATATGAAATGGAATGGAACATGGAATGGAATTGATTCGAGTGAAATATGGAAAGAAATGTAACGGAATATGGAATGGAATGGAATATGGATTGTGATGGAATGGAATGGAATGGAATAGAATGTAATGGAATATGGAATGGAATGGAATATGAAATGGAAAGAAATGGAATGGAATGGAATGTGAAATGCAATGGAATGGAATAGAATGGAATGGAATGGAATATGGAATGGAATGGAATATTAAATGGAACAGAATGGAATGAAATATGAAATGGAATGGAAAGGAACGGAAGGGAATATAATGGAATGGAAAGGATCATGCAATGGAATTAAATATGCAATGGAATGTAATATGGAATCTAATGGAATGGAATGGACTGGAATATGGAATGGAATGGAATGAAATGGAAGGGAATGGAATATGGAATGAAATGGATAGGATTGGAACACAATGGAATGGATTTGAATGGAATACGGAATGCAATGGAAAGGAATATGGAATGGAATGGAATATAAAATGGAATTTAATGGAATGGAAAAAATATAGAATGGAATGCAATGGAACATAGAATGGAATGGAACATCGAAAGGGATGGAATGGAACCGAATTCAAAGTAATGAAATGGAATATTGAAAGGAATAGACTGAAATGGAATACGGAATGGAATGCAAGATGGAACGGAATGGAATGCTATATGGAATGGAATGGAATGGAATGGAATGGAATATATAATGGAATGAAATGGAAAGGAATGGAATGGAATCTGGAATTTAATGGAATGGTATGGAATGGTATAGAACCGAATGGAATGGAATAGAATGGAATATGGAACGAAATATGGAATGGAATATGGAAAGTAATGGAATGGAATGGAATGGAATAGAATAAAATGGAATGGAATGGAATATGTAATGTAATGGAAAACGAAATGGAATGTAATAGAATGGAAGGGAATATGGAATGGAAATGAAAGTGACGAAATATGGAAAGGAATAGAATGGAATGGAATTGAACGGAATGTAATATGGAAAGGAATGAAATGTAATGGATTGGAAATGAATATGGATTGGAAATGAATATGGAATGGAATGGAATGGAATTTGGAGGGATATGGAATGGAATGGAATATGGAATATAATGGAATATGTAATGGGATGGAATGGAATATGGAAGGGAATGGAACATGGAATGGAATTGAATGGAATGGATTTTGGAACGGAAAAGGACACTGAATGTAATGAAATATGGAATGGAATGGAATATGGAATGAGATGCAGTGGAATGGAATGCAACGTAATGAAACGCAATATGCAATGGAATGGAATGTAAGGGGATGGAATGGAATGGAATATGGAACAGAATATGAAATGGAATATGGAAAGGAATGGAATGGATTGGAAGAGAATTAAATGGAATGTAACGGAATATGGAATGGAATGGAATATGGAATGGAATGGAATAGAATGGAACGGAATATGGAATGGAATAGAAAGGAATGTAATATGGAATGAAACAGAATGGAATGGAATTGAATGGAATGTAATATCAAATGGAATGAAATGTAATGGATAGGAATGGAATATGGAATGGAATGGAATGGAATGGAATACAATGGAATGGAATGGAATGGAATGGAATGGTATGTGGAATGGAAGGAATGGAAAGGAACAGAACGAAACATGAAATATAATGGGAGAGAACGGAATGGAATGGAATGCAATGGAATATGGAATAGAATGTAACATGGAATGAAATGGAATGAAAAGGAATATGAAATGAAATGGAACAGGGAATGGAATGAAATGGAAAGGAATATGGAATGCAATGGAATGAAATATGGAATGGAATGGAATGGAATGGAATGGATTGTGCAATGAAATGGAACGGAATAGAATGGAATGGAAAGGAATATGGAATGGAATGGAATATGGAACGGAATTAAATGGAATGAAATTGAATGGGATGCCAAGGAATGGAATATGGAATGGAATGGAATATGGAAGGGAAAGGAATGGAATGGAATGTGGAATGGAATGGAATATAGAATGGAATGGAATATGAAATGGAATAGAACATGGAATGGAATGGGATATTGAATGATTTGGCATATGGATAGAAATGGAATATGGAATGGAGTGGAACTGAATATGGAAAGGAATAAAATGGAATGGAATGTGGAATGAAATGGAATATAGAATGGAATGGAAATGAAAGGAATGGAATATGGAATGGAATAGAATGGAATGGAATGGAAAGGAATGGAATAAGGAATGGAATGGAATGGAATACGGAATAGAATGGAATGGAATGGAATGGATTGGAAGGGAATATGGATTGGAATGGAATGGAATGAAATATGGAATGGAGTGGAATGTGAAATGTAATGGAATATGGAATGGACTGGAATGGATTGGAATATGGAATGAAATTGAATATGAAAAGACATGGAATGGAATGGGATGGAATGGATTATGAAATGGAATGGAATATGGCATGGAATGGAAAATGGAATGGAAGATAATGGAATGGAATATGGAATAGAAGGGAAAGCAATATGGAATGGAAGGGAATTTGGAAAGGACTGGAGTGGAAAGGAATGGAAGGAAATGGATTATGAAATGGAATAGAATGGAATGGAATTTAATATATAATGGAATGGAATATGGAATGGAATATACAATGGAATGGAAAACGAATGGAATTAAATTGAAAGAAACGGAACGTAAAGGAATGCTGCGGTATATGAAATGGAATGGAAGGGAATGGAATGTGGAATGGAATGGAATATGGAATGGAATGGAATATGTAGTGGAATGGAATGGAATATGGAATGGACTGCAATATGGTATGGAATGGAATATGGAATGGAGTGGAATATGGAATGCAATGAAATGGAACATGGAATGGAATGAAATATGAAATGGAATGAAATGGAAAGGAACAGAGTATGGAACGGAATGGAATGTAACATGGAATGTAATCAAATATGGAATGCGATGGAATGGAATGTAATGGAATGGAATGGAATATGGAATGGAATGGAATACAATAAAATGTCATGGAAAGGAATATAGATTGCAAAGTAATATGGAACGGAATGGAATGGAATGGAATATGGAATGGAATAGAATGGAATGGAATATGGAATGGAATATAATATAAAATGGAATGGAATGGAATGGAATATGGAATGGTATAGAATGGAATGGAATGGAATGGAATGAAATGGAATGTTGAATGGAATGAAATGGAATGGAGTTAAATAGAATATGAAATGGAATTAAATGGAATGGAATAGAATCGGAAGGAATGGAATGGAATATGGAATGGAATGGAATATGGAATGGATTGGAATATGGAACGGTATGGAACGGAATGAAATATGAAATGGAATGGAAATGAATGGAAAGGAATGGAATGTAATGGAAAGGAATATGGACTGGAATGGAATATGGAATCTAATGGATATGGAATGGAATGGAATGGAATGAAATGGAATATGGAATGGAATGTAATTCACTGCACTTGAATGGAATATGGAATGGAAAGGAATGGAATGAAATTCAATGAGAAATGGAATGGAAGGGAACCGAAAGGAATTGAATGCAATGGAATATGGAATGGCATGGAATATGGAACGGAATGGAATGCAATGGTATATGGAATGGAATGGAATGGAATATGGAATGGAGTGGAATGGAATGTGGAATGGAAAAATGAATGGAATACAGAACGGAATGGAATGGAATATGGAATGGAAAAACGAATGGAATGGAATGGAAGGGAATGGAATGGAATGGAATATGCAATGGAATGGAATATGAATGGAATGGAATGGCGGGGAAAGGAATATGGAA
>NW_022326838.1:0-5839 GCF_002776525.5 Piliocolobus tephrosceles | reverse complement strand
TTCCATATTCCTTTCCCCGCCATTCCATTCCATTCATATTCCATTCCATTGCATATTCCATTCCATTCCATTCCCTTCCATTCCATTCCATTCGTTTTTCCATTCCATATTCCATTCCATTCCGTTCTGTATTCCATTCATTTTTCCATTCCACATTCCATTCCACTCCATTCCATATTCCATTCCATTCCATTCCATATACCATTGCATTCCATTCCGTTCCATATTCCATGCCATTCCATATTCCATTGCATTCAATTCCTTTCGGTTCCCTTCCATTCCATTTCTCATTGAATTTCATTCCATTCCTTTCCATTCCATATTCCATTCAAGTGCAGTGAATTACATTCCATTCCATATTCCATTTCATTCCATTCCATTCCATTCCATATCCATTAGATTCCATATTCCATTCCAGTCCATATTCCTTTCCATTACATTCCATTCCTTTCCATTCATTTCCATTCCATTTCATATTTCATTCCGTTCCATACCGTTCCATATTCCAATCCATTCCATATTCCATTCCATTCCATATTCCATTCCATTCCTTCCGATTCTATTCCATTCCATTTAATTCCATTTCATATTCTATTTAACTCCATTCCATTTCATTCCATTCAACATTCCATTTCATTCCATTCCATTCCATTCCATTCTATACCATTCCATATTCCATTCCATTCCATTCCATTTTATATTATATTCCATTCCATATTCCATTCCATTCTATTCCATTCCATATTCCATTCCATTCCATTCCGTTCCATATTACTTTGCAATCTATATTCCTTTCCATGACATTTTATTGTATTCCATTCCATTCCATATTCCATTCCATTCCATTACATTCCATTCCATCGCATTCCATATTTGATTACATTCCATGTTACATTCCATTCCGTTCCATACTCTGTTCCTTTCCATTTCATTCCATTTCATATTTCATTCCATTCCATGTTCCATTTCATTGCATTCCATATTCCACTCCATTCCATATTCCATTCCATACCATATTGCAGTCCATTCCATATTCCATTCCATTCCACTACATATTCCATTCCATTCCATATTCCATTCCATTCCACATTCCATTCCCTTCCATTCCATTTCATATACCGCAGCATTCCTTTACGTTCCGTTTCTTTCAATTTAATTCCATTCGTTTTCCATTCCATTGTATATTCCATTCCATATTCCATTCCATTATATATTAAATTCCATTCCATTCTATTCCATTTCATAATCCATTTCCTTCCATTCCTTTCCACTCCAGTCCTTTCCAAATTCCCTTCCATTCCATATTGCTTTCCCTTCTATTCCATATTCCATTCCATTATCTTCCATTCCATTTTCCATTCCATGCCATATTCCATTCCATTTCATAATCCATTCCATCCCATTCCATTCCATGTCTTTTCATATTCAATTTCATTCCATATTCCAATCCATTCCAGTCCATTCCATATTCCATTACATTTCACATTCCACTCCATTCCATATTTCATTCCATTCCATTCCAATCCATATTCCCTTCCAATCCATTCCATTCCATTCCATTCTATTCCGTATTCCATTCCATTCCATTCCTTATTCCATTCCTTTCCATTCCATTCCATTCTATTCCATTCCATATTCCATTCCTTTCATTTCCATTCCATTCTATATTCCATTTCATTCCACATTCCATTCCATTTTATTCCTTTCCATATTCAGTTCCACTCCATTCCATATTCCATTTCTATCCATATGCCAAATCATTCAATATCCCATTCCATTCCATGTTCTATTCCATTTCATATTCCATTCCATTCTATATTCCATTCCATTCCACATTCCATTCCATTCCTTTCCCTTCCATATTCCATTCCATTCCATATTCCATTCCTTGGCATCCCATTCAATTTCATTCCATTTAATTCCGTTCCATATTCCATTCCATTCCATATTCCTTTCCATTCCATTCTATTCCGTTCCATTTCATTGCACAATCCATTCCATTCCATTCCATTCCATTCCATATTTCATTCCATTGCATTCCATATTCCTTTCCATTTCATTCCATTCCCTGTTCCATTTCATTTCATATTCCTTTTCATTCCATTTCATTCCATGTTACATTCTATTCCATATTCCATTGCATTCCATTCCATTCCGTTCTCTCCCATTATATTTCATGTTTCGTTCTGTTCCTTTCCATTCCTTCCATTCCACATACCATTCCATTCCATTCCATTCCATTCCATTGTATTCCATTCCATTCCATTCCATTCCATATTCCATTCCTATCCATTACATTTCATTCCATTTGATATTACATTCCATTCAATTCCATTCCATTCTGTTTCATTCCATATTACATTCCTTTCTATTCCATTCCATATTCCGTTCCATTCTATTCCATTCCATTCCATATTCCATTCCATTCCATATTCCGTTACATTCCATTTAATTCTCTTCCAATCCATTCCATTCCTTTCCATATTCCATTTCATATTCTGTTCCATATTCCATTCCATTCCATCCCCTTACATTCCATTCCATTGCATATTGCGTTTCATTACGTTGCATTCCATTCCACTGCATCTCATTCCATATTCCATTCCATTCCATATTTCATTACATTCAGTGTCCTTTTCCGTTCCAAAATCCATTCCATTCAATTCCATTCCATGTTCCATTCCCTTCCATATTCCATTCCATCCCATTACATATTCCATTATATTCCATATTCCATTCCATTCCATATCCCTCCAAATTCCATTCCATTCCATTCCATATTCATTTCCAATCCATATTCATTTCCAATCCATTACATTTCATTCCTTTCCATATTACATTCCGTTCAATTCCATTCCATTCTATTCCTTTCCATATTTCGTCACTTTCATTTCCATTCCATATTCCCTTCCATTCTATTACATTCCATTTCGTTTTCCATTACATTACATATTCCATTCCATTCCATTTTATTCTATTCCATTCCATTCCATTCCATTACTTTCCATATTCCATTCCATATTTCGTTCCATATTCCATTCTATTCCATTCCATTCGGTTCTATACCATTCCATACCATTCCATTAAATTCCAGATTCCATTCCATTCCTTTCCATTTCATTCCATTATATATTCCATTCCATTCCATTCCATTCCATTCCATATAGCATTCCATTCCGTTCCATCTTGCATTCCATTCCGTATTCCATTTCAGTCTATTCCTTTCAATATTCCATTTCATTACTTTGAATTCGGTTCCATTCCATCCCTTTCGATGTTCCATTCCATTCTATGTTCCATTGCATTCCATTCTATATTTTTTCCATTCCATTAAATTCCATTTTATATTCCATTCCATTCCATATTCCTTTCCATTGCATTCCGTATTCCATTCAAATCCATTCCATTGTGTTCCAATCCTATCCATTTCATTCCATATTCCATTCCCTTCCATTTCATTCCATTCCATTCCATATTCCAGTCCATTCCATTCCATTAGATTCCATATTACATTCCATTGCATATTTAATTCCATTGCATGATCCTTTCCATTCCATTATATTCCCTTCCGTTCCTTTCCATTCCATTTCATATTTCATTCCATTCTGTTCCATTTAATATTCCATTCCATTCCATATTCCATTCCATTCCATTCTATTCCATTCCATTGCATTTCACATTCCATTCCATTCCATTTCTTTCCATTTCATATTCCATTCCATTCCATATTCCATTACATTCTATTCCATTCCATTCCATTCCATCACAATCCATATTCCATTCCATTCCATATTCCGTTACATTTCTTTCCATATTTCACTCGAATCAATTCCATTCCATGTTCCATTCCATTTCATATTACATTCCATTCCTTTCCTTTATCCATTCCATTCCATTCCCTTCCATATTCCATTCCATTCCATATTCCATTCCATTCCGTATTCCATTAAATTTCATATTCCATTCCATTCTATTCCATTCCATTCAATTACATATTCTGTTCCACTCCATTGCGTACCATTCCGTTCCATTCCATTCAGTTCCATATTACATTCCGTTCCATATTCCATTCCATTCCATTTTATATTCCATTCAATTTCATTCCATTCCAATACATTGTATTCCATTCCGTTGCATATGGCATTCCATTCCATATTCCATTCCATTCCATTCCTATTCCATTTCAAAAAATTCCATATTCCATTCCATTCCAATCCATTTTATTCTTTTCCATTCAATTCCATTTTTTATTCCATTCCATATTCCCTTCCGTTGCATTCCTATCCATTTGGTTCTATATTACATTCCATTTCATTCCATTCCATTCCTTTAAATTCCATTCCATATTCCATTCCATTTCATTCCATTGCATTCACTTCCATCCCATTCCCTATTCCATTCCATTCCATATTCCATTCCATTCCATATTACATTCCATTCCATTTCCTTTCATATGCCATTCCATTCCATATTCCATTCCATTCCATCTCCTTCCATATGCCATTCCATTCCATATTCCATTCCATTCCATCCCATTCAATTTCGTTTCATTTCATTCCTTTCCATATTCCACTCCATTCCATATTGCATTCCATTCCATATTCATTCCATTCCATTCTATACCATTTCATTCCATTCCACAATCCATTCCATGTTCCATTCCATTCCATATTCTATTCCATTCCATTCCGTATTCCATTCCATTCTATTCCATTCCATTCCGTTCCATTCGATTCCATTCCATTCCATTCCATACTCCATTCCATTCCCTATTCCATTCTATTTTATATTCCATTGCATTCTATTCCATTCCTTTCTCTCCCATTCCATTTCATATTTCGTTCTGTTCTGTTTTGTTCTATTCCATTCCATATTCCATTCCATTCCATATTCCATTTCATTCCCTTACATTCTATTCCATTCCATTCCATTCCATTTTATTCCATTCCATTCCATTCCATTTTATCCCTTTCCATTCAATTCCAATTCCATATTCCATTCCATATTCCCTTCCATTCCATTCCAATCCATTCTGGTCTATATTACATTCCATTTCCTTCCATTCCATTCCATTAAATCCCATTCCATATTCCTTTCTATTTCATTCTGTTCCATTCCATTCCATCCCATTCCTTATTCCATTCCATTCCATATTCCATTTCATTCCATTCCATATTCCATTCCATTTCATTCCCTTCTATATTCCATTCCATTCCATATTCCATTCCATTCCATCCCATTCAATTTCATTCCATTTCGTTACATTCCATATTCCATTCTATTCCCTATTCCATTCCATTCCATATTCCGTTCCATTCCATTCTATACCATTTCATTCCATTCCACAATCCATTTCATTCCATTCCATATTTCATTCCATTCCATTCCATATTCCTTTCCATTCCATTCCTTTCCCTATTACATATGACATTCCATTCCACATTGTAATCCATTCTATTTCATTGCATATTCCATTCCATTCCATTCCGTTCCATATACCATTACATTTCATACTCCATTCCATTCCATTTTTTTCTATTCCATTCCATTCCTTTCCATATTTCATTCCATATTCCATTTCATATTCCGTTTCATATTCCATTCCATTCCATTCCATTTCATTCCATTCCATATTACATTTCATTACATTGCATTCCATTCCACTCCATCCCATTCCATATTCCATTATATTCCATATTCCATTACATTCCATACTACATTCCATTCCATTGAATTCCATTCCATTTTACACTCCATTCAATTTCATATTCCATTACATTGCGTTCTGTATTCCATTCCCCTCCATATTCTATTCCATTCCTTTCCATTGCATTGCATT
>NW_022326837.1:0-4512 GCF_002776525.5 Piliocolobus tephrosceles | reverse complement strand
TTTCTTTCTTTCTTTCTTTCTTTCTTTCTTTCTTTCTTTCTTTCTTTCTTTCTTTCTTTCTTTCTTTCTTTCTTTCTTTTTCTTTTTTGGTAGCCAGAAGGGTCAGTCTGATTTTCCATGTTTCAAAGTACAAGAATTTTGCTAACTTGCTCCTGTGCCAGGGTGCTTGGTTGCAAGCCTTCTTGACAGACTGGGGCTCCAGCATTCTTTCAAGGAGGTAATATTTTTAGGCTTTGAGACCTGCCCTTTGACCCCAAGTCCAATAGGGTGATAGAATGGTGGGGTCTCCTCATTTTGGCTCCTCATCTGGCTTTGATGGCCCCAAGTGCAGGAGAGCCAGCTGTCTTAACTCCTTTCAAACCAAAAATTATTGAGGCCTTTCTTTGTTGTAGAATTTTTGGAAAATATACAAAAGCTCAGATAAATAAAGAAAATTGCTTGTAATCTCACCACCCAGAAATAATTTCTTTCAGCATAATGATCATTATTCCAATCCTCAATCAATCTTCCTCAACCATTATGAAATGTTTTAAATGCTTCATAGGTATTTGTTCTTTTAAGAAGGTGGGAAAAGTCAGAGTACTGGGAAGTGTGAACTGGCTCCTCACCTCAGAATCAAAGGATTTGCCTGTAATGCCAGCACTTTGTGAGGCCGAGGCGGGCAGATGACTTGAGCTCAGGAGTTTGTGACCAGCCTGGGAAACAAAGTGATACCCCCTGTCTCTACAAAAAATACAAAAATCAGCCGGGCATGGTGGCACATGCCTGTGGTCCCAGCTACTGGTGAGGCTGCAGTGGAAGGATGGCTTGAGCCTGGGAGGCAGAGGTTGCAGTGAGCCAAGATTATACCACTGCACTGTAGCCTGGGCAACAGAGTGAGACCCTGTCTCCAAAAAGAACAAAAAAAATTTCTACAGACCCTGCTTCTATAAAAAATACCCAAAAACAAAAGTTAGCTAGTCATGCTGGTGGCATGCCTGTAGTCCCAGCTACTTGGGAGACTGAGGTGGGAGGATCACTTCAGCCTCGGAGGTCGAGGCTGTAGTGAGCCAAGATTGCACCACTGCACTCCAGCCTGGATGACAGAACTAGAACTTACCCCTGCTCCCCACAAGAAAAGGATTTCTAGTAGTCAACTTTTCTCTTTTCCAACTAAGAATCTTTTTTTCTCCAATAAATAAATAAATATATATTTGGACTCTTGCCACTGACCATTGCAAAGACAAAGCAAATGAATTATTTTTTTCCTCTTTTCTTTTTCTTTCTTTCTTTTTTTTTTTGAGATAGAGTCTTGCTCTGTCACCCAGGCTGGAATGCAGTGGCATGACCTCAGCTCTCTGCAGCCTCCACCTCCAGAGTTCAAGCAATTCTCCTACCTCAACCTCCTGAGTAGCTGGGATTACAGGTGCCTACTACCATGCCCATCTAATTTTTTTGTATTTTAGTAGAGGGGAGATTTCTCTATGTTGGCCAGGCTAGTCTCAAACTCCTCACTTCAGGTGATCCACCCACTTCGGCCTCCCAAAGTGCTGGGATTACAGGTGTGAGCCACTGCGCCCAGCCAAATGGAAGAAATTTCTAAAAAAGGTATTAAATGTCCTTTCCTAACAAAGTCTCCATTGATCAAAACTTTAGTCGATTTCCTCTGAGTCCCTTCTGACTAGGCCTCACACTGGACTTCCCTCTCTGTCCTTGTGGAATCCAGTTTGAGCAAAAATCTTGTCAATTTAGTGAAAATCCATACCCTTGATATCTGACCACCCTCACCATCTTCTTACCCTGTCCTGCTTTCAGCAAGAATTTTGTCAAGTTGTTCTAACAAGGATTTCACTTACAGTCCAGGTGCAGTGGCTCACACCTGTAATCCCAGCACTTTAGGAGGGCGAGGTGGGCAGATTATTTGAAATCATGGGTTCAAGACCAACATGGCCAACATCGAGAAATACCATCTCTATCGAAAAACACAAAAATTAGCCAAGCTTGATGGTGTGCACCTGTAATCCCAACTACTCAGGAGACTGAGGCAGGAGAATCATTTGAACCAAGGAAGCGGAGGTTGCAGTGAGCCGAGATAGCCCCACTGCTCTCCAGCTTGGGTGACAGAGCAAGACCCTGTCTCAAAAAGAAAGAAAGAAAAAAGAATCCCGGGGGCAGAGCAAGATGGCTGAATAGGAACAGCTCCAGTCTCCAACTCCCAGCGCTAGCGACACAGAAGACCGGTGATTTCTGCATTTTTAACAGAGGTACTGGGGTCATCTCACTAGGGAGTGCTGGACAATCGGTGCTGGTCAGCTGCTGCAGCCCGACCAGCGAGAGCTGAAGCAGGGGGAGGCATCCCCTCACCTGGGAAGCACAAGGGGGAAGGGAATCCCTTTTCCTAGCCAGGGGAACTGAGACACACAACCCCTGGAAAATTGGGAAACTCCCACCCCAATACTGCGCTGTTAGCAAATGGGCACACCAGGAGAATATAACCCACACCTGGCTGGGAGGGTCCCACTCCCAGGGAGCCTCCCTCCTTGCTAACACAGCAGTCTGCGGCGATCTAACCGCAAGGCAGCAGTGAGGCTGGGGGAGGGGCGCCTGCCATTGCTGAGGCTTAAGTAGGTCAACAAAGACGCTGGGAAGCTCAAACTGGGTGGAGCTCACAGCAGCTCAAGGAAACCTGCCTGTATCTGTAGACTCCACCTCTGGAGACAGGGCATAGCTAAAAAATTACAGGGGAAGCAGCAGAGGCCTGTGCAGACGCGAACGACTCTGTCTGACAGCTTTGAAGAGAGCAGTGGATCTCCCAACACGGAGGTTGAGATCTGAGAAGGGACAGACTGCCTGCTCAAGTGGGTCCCTGACCCCTGAGTAGCCTAACTGGGAGACATCCCCCACTAGGGGCAGTCTGACACTCCACACCTCACAGGGTGGAGTTCACCCCTGAGAGGAAGCTTCCAAAGTAAGAATCAGACAGGTACACTTGCTGTTCAGCAATATTCTATCTTCTGCAAACTCTGCTGCTGATACCCAGGCAAACAGGGTCTGGAGTGGACCTCAAGCAATCACCAACAGACTTACAGCTGAAGTTCCTGACTATTAGAAGGAAAATTATCAAACAGGAAGAACACCTATACCAAAACCCCATCAGTACGTCACCATCATCAAAGACCAGAGGCAGATAAAACCATGAAGATGGGGAAGGAGCAGGGGAGAAAAGCTGGAAATTCAAAAAATAAGAGAGCAGCTCCCCCTGCAAAGGAGCACAGCTCATCGCCAGCAACGGATCAAAGCTGGTCAGAGAATGACTTTGACGAAATGAGAGAAGAAGGCTTCAGTCCATCAAACTTCTCAGAGCTAAAGGAGGAATTACGTACCCAGCACAAAGAAACTAAATATCTTGAAAAAAGAGTGCAAGAATTGACAGCTAGACTAATGAATGCAGAGAAGGTCATAAACGAAATGACAGAGATGAAAACCATGACACGAGAAATACGTGACAAATCCACAAGCTTCAGTAACCGACTCGATCAACTGGAAGAAAGAGAATCAGTGATTGAGGATCAAATGAATGAAATGAAGTGAGAAGAGAAACAAAAAGAAAAAAGAAGAAAAAGAAATCAACAAAGAATGCAAGAAGTATGGCATTATGTAAGAGGACCAAATCTACATCTGATTGGGGTGCCTGAAAGTGAGGGGGAGAATGGAAACAAGTTGGAAAACACTCTTCAGGATATCATCCAGGAGAACTTCCCCAACCTAGTAGGGCAGACCAACATTCAAATTCAGGAAATACAGAGAACGCCACAAAGATACTCCTCCAGAAGAGCAACTCCAAGACACATAATTGCCAGATTCACCAAAGCTGAAATGAAGGAAAAAATCTTAAGGGCAGCCAGAGAGAAAGGTCGGGTTACCCACAAAGGGAAGCCCATCAGACTAACAGCAGATTTCTCAGCAGAAACTCTACAAGCCAGAAGAGAGTGTGGGCCAATATTCAACGTTCTTAAAGAAAAGAATTTTAAACCCAGAATTTCATATCCAGACAAACTAAGTTTCTTCAGTGAAGGAGAAATAAAATCCTTTACAGAGAAGCAAATGCTTAGAGACTTTGTCACCACCAGGCCTGCCTTACAAGAGACTCTGAAGGAAGCCCTAAACATGGAAAGGAACAACCGGTACCAGCCATTGCAAAAACATGCCAAAATGTAAAGACCATCGAGGCTAGGAAGAAACTGCATCAACTAATGAGCAAAATAACCAGTTAATATCATAATGGCAGGATCAAGTTCACACATAACAATATTAACCTTAAATGTCAATGGACTAAATGCTCCAATTAAAAGCCACAGACTGGCAAACTGGATAAAGAGTCAAGATCTACCAGTCTGCTGTATTCAGGAGACCCATCTCACATGCAGAGACATACATAGGCTCAAAATAAAGGGATGGAGGAAGATCTACCAAGCAAATGGAGAACCAAAAAAAAGCAGGGGTTGCAATCCTAGTCTCTGATAAAACAGACTT